>NW_028275979.1:0-36084 GCF_052056855.1 Sturnus vulgaris
TCTGCACGACGAGAAGGGGACAACGTAGAACACGTCTCTGTCCTGGCACATTTGCGTGTGCGATACTTCCCTCCGGCTCTTCGGGCCTTGCGAAGCTCTGTGTACTGCGAGCGCTGCTACTCGCAGCTGAGAAGGACCGTGGAGCTAGCGCGAATTCGGAGAGCTCTTCGCTGCACTGCGCCGCTCGCAAGCGGCTTCGTTCTTCGCCTTCTGCCGTCCGGCGAGAGCTGAACTCCAGCGGTCAGTTGCAGCTCTGCCCAACAGCGTGTTCTCAGTTCTGCGGGCAAGCACGCCCTCTTGCCTTGGCCCCGAGAGCAAAGTCCCGAGCGAGCACTCGACTCAGTGCAATGCACCCGGAAGGACCTCTCGCTCGCCTTTCAAGGAGCGATTCCTAACAGCAGAAGCAGCAGAGGCACAAACTGCACGACGAGAGGGGACAACGTAGAACACGTCTCTGTCCTGGCACATTTGCGTGTGCGATACTTCCCTCCGGGCTCTTCGGCCTTGCGAAGCTCTGTGTACTGCGAGCGCTGCTACTCGCAGCTGAGAAGGACCGTGGAGCTAGCGGCGAATTCGGAGAGCTCTTCGCTGCACTGCGCCGCTCGCAAGCGGCTTCGTTCTTCGCCTTCTGCCGTCCGGCGAGAGCTGAACTCCAGCGGTCAGTTGCAGCTCTGCCAACAGCGTGTTCTCAGTTCTGCGGGCAAGCACGCCCTCTTGCCTTGGCCCCGAGAGCAAAGTCCCGAGCGAGCACTCGACTCAGTGCAATGCACCCGGAAGGACGCTCTCGCTCGCCTTTCAAGGAGCGATTCCTAACAGCAGAAGCAGCAGAGGCACAAACTGCACGACGAGAGGGGACAACGTAGAACACGTCTCTGTCCTGGCACATTTGCGTGTGCGATACTTCCCTCCGGCTCTTCGGGCCTTGCGAAGCTCTGTGTACTGCGAGCGCTGCTACTCGCAGCTGAGAAGGACCGTGGAGCTAGCGGCGAATTCGGAGAGCTCTTCGCTGCACTGCGCCGCTCGCAAGCGGCTTCGTTCTTCGCCTTCTGCCGTCCGGCGAGAGCTGAACTCCAGCGGTCAGTTGCAGCTCTGCCCAACAGCGTGTTCTCAGTTCTGCGGGCAAGCACGCCCTCTTGCCTTGGCCCCGAGAGCAAAGTCCCGAGCGAGCACTCGACTCAGTGCAATGCACCCGGAAGGACGCTCTCGCTCGTCTTTCAAGGAGCGATTCCTAACAGCAGAAGCAGCAGAGGCACAAACTGCACGACGAGAGGGGACAACGTAGAACACGTCTCTGTCCTGGCACATTTGCGTGTGCGATACTTCCCTCCGGCTCTTCGGGCCTTGCGAAGCTCTGTGTAATGCGAGCGCTGCTACTCGCAGCTGAGAAGGACCGTGGAGCTAGCGGCGAATTCGGAGAGCTCTTCGCTGCACTGCGCCGCTCGCAAGCGGCTTCGTTCTTCGCCTTCTGCCGTCCGGCGAGAGCTGAACTCCAGCGGTCAGTTGCAGCTCTGCCCAACAGCGTGTTCTCAGTTCTGCGGGCAAGCACGCCCTCTTGCCTTGGCCCCGAGAGCAAAGTCCCGAGCGAGCACTCGACTCAGTGCAATGCACCCGGAAGGACGCTCTCGCTCGTCTTTCAAGGAGCGATTCCTAACAGCAGAAGCAGCAGAGGCACAAACTGCACGACGAGAGGGGACAACGTAGAACACGTCTCTGTCCTGGCACATTTGCGTGTGCGATACTTCCCTCCGGCTCTTCGGGCCTTGCGAAGCTCTGTGTACTGCGAGCGCTGCTACTCGCAGCTGAGAAGGACCGTGGAGCTAGCGGCGAATTCGGAGAGCTCTTCGCTGCACTGCGCCGCTCGCAAGCGGCTTCGTTCTTCGCCTTCTGCCGTCCGGCGAGAGCTGAACTCCAGCGGTCAGTTGCAGCTCTGCCCAACAGCGTGTTCTCAGTTCTGCGGGCAAGCACGCCCTCTTGCCTTGGCCCCGAGAGCAAAGTCCCGAGCGAGCACTCGACTCAGTGCAATGCACCCGGAAGGACGCTCTCGCTCGTCTTTCAAGGAGCGATTCCTAACAGCAGAAGCAGCAGAGGCACAAACTGCACGACGAGAGGGGACAACGTAGAACACGTCTCTGTCCTGGCACATTTGCGTGTGCGATACTTCCCTCCGGCTCTTCGGGCCTTGCGAAGCTCTGTGTACTGCGAGCGCTGCTACTCGCAGCTGAGAAGGACCGTGGAGCTAGCGGCGAATTCGGAGAGCTCTTCGCTGCACTGCGCCGCTCGCAAGCGGCTTCGTTCTTCGCCTTCTGCCGTCCGGCGAGAGCTGAACTCGAGCGGTCAGTTGCAGCTCTGCCCAACAGCGTGTTCTCAGTTCTGCGGGCAAGCACGCCCTCTTGCCTTGGCCCCGAGAGCAAAGTCCCGAGCGAGCACTCGACTCAGTGCAATGCACCCGGAAGGACGCTCTCGCTCGTCTTTCAAGGAGCGATTCCTAACAGCAGAAGCAGCAGAGGCACAAACTGCACGACGAGAGGGGACAACGTAGAACACGTCTCTGTCCTGGCACATTTGCGTGTGCGATACTTCCCTCCGGCTCTTCGGGCCTTGCGAAGCTCTGTGTACTGCGAGCGCTGCTACTCGCAGCTGAGAAGGACCGTGGAGCTAGCGGCGAATTCGGAGAGCTCTTCGCTGCACTGCGCCGCTCGCAAGCGGCTTCGTTCTTCGCCTTCTGCCGTCCGGCGAGAGCTGAACTCGAGCGGTCAGTTGCAGCTCTGCCCAACAGCGTGTTCTCAGTTCTGCGGGCAAGCACGCCCTCTTGCCTTGGCCCCGAGAGCAAAGTCCCGAGCGAGCACTCGACTCAGTGCAATGCACCCGGAAGGACGCTCTCGCTCGTCTTTCAAGGAGCGATTCCTAACAGCAGAAGCAGCAGAGGCACAAACTGCACGACGAGAAGGGGACAACGTAGAACACGTCTCTGTCCTGGCACATTTGCGTGTGCGATACTTCCCTCCGGCTCTTCGGGCCTTGCGAAGCTCTGTGTACTGCGAGCGCTGCTACTCGCAGCTGAGAAGGACCGTGGAGCTAGCGGCGAATTCGGAGAGCTCTTCGCTGCACTGCGCCGCGCTCGCAAGCGGCTTCGTTCTTCGCCTTCTGCCGTCCGGCGAGAGCTGAACTCCAGCGGTCAGTTGCAGCTCTGCCCAACAGCGTGTTCTCAGTTCTGCGGGCAAGCACGCCCTCTTGCCTTGGCCCCGAGAGCAAAGTCCCGAGCGAGCACTCGACTCAGTGCAATGCACCCGGAAGGACGCTCTCGCTCGTCTTTCAAGAGCGATTCCTAACAGCAGAAGCAGCAGAGGCACAAACTGCACGACGAGAGGGGACAACGTAGAACACGTCTCTGTCCTGGCACATTTGCGTGTGCGATACTTCCCTCCGGCTCTTCGGGCCTTGCGAAGCTCTGTGTACTGCGAGCGCTGCTACTCGCAGCTGAGAAGGACCGTGGAGCTAGCGGCGAATTCGGAGAGCTCTTCGCTGCACTGCGCCGCTCGCAAGCGGCTTCGTTCTTCGCCTTCTGCCGTCCGGCGAGAGCTGAACTCGAGCGGTCAGTTGCAGCTCTGCCCAACAGCGTGTTCTCAGTTCTGCGGGCAAGCACGCCCTCTTGCCTTGGCCCCGAGAGCAAAGTCCCGAGCGAGCACTCGACTCAGTGCAATGCACCCGGAAGGACGCTCTCGCTCGCCTTTCAAGGAGCGATTCCTAACAGCAGAAGCAGCAGAGGCACAAACTGCACGACGAGAGGGGACAACGTAGAACACGTCTCTGTCCTGGCACATTTGCGTGTGCGATACTTCCCTCCGGCTCTTCGGGCCTTGCGAAGCTCTGTGTACTGCGAGCGCTGCTACTCGCAGCTGAGAAGGACCGTGGAGCTAGCGGCGAATTCGGAGAGCTCTTCGCTGCACTGCGCCGCTCGCAAGCGGCTTCGTTCTTCGCCTTCTGCCGTCCGGCGAGAGCTGAACTCCAGCGGTCAGTTGCAGCTCTGCCCAACAGCGTGTTCTCAGTTCTGCGGGCAAGCACGCCCTCTTGCCTTGGCCCCGAGAGCAAAGTCCCGAGCGAGCACTCGACTCAGTGCAATGCACCCGGAAGGACGCTCTCGCTCGTCTTTCAAGGAGCGATTCCTAACAGCAGAAGCAGCAGAGGCACAAACTGCACGACGAGAGGGGACAACGTAGAACACGTCTCTGTCCTGGCACATTTGCGTGTGCGATACTTCCCTCCGGCTCTTCGGGCCTTGCGAAGCTCTGTGTACTGCGAGCGCTGCTACTCGCAGCTGAGAAGGACCGTGGAGCTAGCGGCGAATTCGGAGAGCTCTTCGCTGCACTGCGCCGCTCGCAAGCGGCTTCGTTCTTCGCCTTCTGCCGTCCGGCGAGAGCTGAACTCGAGCGGTCAGTTGCAGCTCTGCCCAACAGCGTGTTCTCAGTTCTGCGGGCAAGCACGCCCTCTTGCCTTGGCCCCGAGAGCAAAGTCCCGAGCGAGCACTCGACTCAGTGCAATGCACCCGGAAGGACGCTCTCGCTCGTCTTTCAAGGAGCGATTCCTAACAGCAGAAGCAGCAGAGGCACAAACTGCACGACGAGAGGGGACAACGTAGAACACGTCTCTGTCCTGGCACATTTGCGTGTGCGATACTTCCCTCCGGCTCTTCGGGCCTTGCGAAGCTCTGTGTACTGCGAGCGCTGCTACTCGCAGCTGAGAAGGACCGTGGAGCTAGCGGCGAATTCGGAGAGCTCTTCGCTGCACTGCGCCGCTCGCAAGCGGCTTCGTTCTTCGCCTTCTGCCGTCCGGCGAGAGCTGAACTCGAGCGGTCAGTTGCAGCTCTGCCCAACAGCGTGTTCTCAGTTCTGCGGGCAAGCACGCCCTCTTGCCTTGGCCCCGAGAGCAAAGTCCCGAGCGAGCACTCGACTCAGTGCAATGCACCCGGAAGGACGCTCTCGCTCGTCTTTCAAGGAGCGATTCCTAACAGCAGAAGCAGCAGAGGCACAAACTGCACGACGAGAAGGGGACAACGTAGAACACGTCTCTGTCCTGGCACATTTGCGTGTGCGATACTTCCCTCCGGCTCTTCGGGCCTTGCGAAGCTCTGTGTACTGCGAGCGCTGCTACTCGCAGCTGAGAAGGACCGTGGAGCTAGCGGCGAATTCGGAGAGCTCTTCGCTGCACTGCGCCGCTCGCAAGCGGCTTCGTTCTTCGCCTTCTGCCGTCCGGCGAGAGCTGAACTCCAGCGGTCAGTTGCAGCTCTGCCCAACAGCGTGTTCTCAGTTCTGCGGGCAAGCACGCCCTCTTGCCTTGGCCCCGAGAGCAAAGTCCCGAGCGAGCACTCGACTCAGTGCAATGCACCCGGAAGGACGCTCTCGCTCGTCTTTCAAGGAGCGATTCCTAACAGCAGAAGCAGCAGAGGCACAAACTGCACGACGAGAGGGGACAACGTAGAACACGTCTCTGTCCTGGCACATTTGCGTGTGCGATACTTCCCTCCGGCTCTTCGGGCCTTGCGAAGCTCTGTGTACTGCGAGCGCTGCTACTCGCAGCTGAGAAGGACCGTGGAGCTAGCGGCGAATTCGGAGAGCTCTTCGCTGCACTGCGCCGCTCGCAAGCGGCTTCGTTCTTCGCCTTCTGCCGTCCGGCGAGAGCTGAACTCGAGCGGTCAGTTGCAGCTCTGCCCAACAGCGTGTTCTCAGTTCTGCGGGCAAGCACGCCCTCTTGCCTTGGCCCCGAGAGCAAAGTCCCGAGCGAGCACTCGACTCAGTGCAATGCACCCGGAAGGACGCTCTCGCTCGCCTTTCAAGGAGCGATTCCTAACAGCAGAAGCAGCAGAGGCACAAACTGCACGACGAGAGGGGACAACGTAGAACACGTCTCTGTCCTGGCACATTTGCGTGTGCGATACTTCCCTCCGGCTCTTCGGGCCTTGCGAAGCTCTGTGTACTGCGAGCGCTGCTACTCGCAGCTGAGAAGGACCGTGGAGCTAGCGGCGAATTCGGAGAGCTCTTCGCTGCACTGCGCCGCTCGCAAGCGGCTTCGTTCTTCGCCTTCTGCCGTCCGGCGAGAGCTGAACTCGAGCGGTCAGTTGCAGCTCTGCCCAACAGCGTGTTCTCAGTTCTGCGGGCAAGCACGCCCTCTTGCCTTGGCCCCGAGAGCAAAGTCCCGAGCGAGCACTCGACTCAGTGCAATGCACCCGGAAGGACGCTCTCGCTCGTCTTTCAAGGAGCGATTCCTAACAGCAGAAGCAGCAGAGGCACAAACTGCACGACGAGAGGGGACAACGTAGAACACGTCTCTGTCCTGGCACATTTGCGTGTGCGATACTTCCCTCCGGCTCTTCGGGCCTTGCGAAGCTCTGTGTACTGCGAGCGCTGCTACTCGCAGCTGAGAAGGACCGTGGAGCTAGCGGCGAATTCGGAGAGCTCTTCGCTGCACTGCGCCGCTCGCAAGCGGCTTCGTTCTTCGCCTTCTGCCGTCCGGCGAGAGCTGAACTCCAGCGGTCAGTTGCAGCTCTGCCCAACAGCGTGTTCTCAGTTCTGCGGGCAAGCACGCCCTCTTGCCTTGGCCCGAGAGCAAAGTCCCGAGCGAGCACTCGACTCAGTGCAATGCACCCGGAAGGACGCTCTCGCTCGTCTTTCAAGGAGCGATTCCTAACAGCAGAAGCAGCAGAGGCACAAACTGCACGACGAGAGGGGACAACGTAGAACACGTCTCTGTCCTGGCACATTTGCGTGTGCGATACTTCCCTCCGGCTCTTCGGGCCTTGCGAAGCTCTGTGTACTGCGAGCGCTGCTACTCGCAGCTGAGAAGGACCGTGGAGCTAGCGGCGAATTCGGAGAGCTCTTCGCTGCACTGCGCCGCTCGCAAGCGGCTTCGTTCTTCGCCTTCTGCCGTCCGGCGAGAGCTGAACTCGAGCGGTCAGTTGCAGCTCTGCCCAACAGCGTGTTCTCAGTTCTGCGGGCAAGCACGCCCTCTTGCCTTGGCCCCGAGTGCAAAGTCCCGAGCGAGCACTCGACTCAGTGCAATGCACCCGGAAGGACGCTCTCGCTCGTCTTTCAAGGAGCGATTCCTAACAGCAGAAGCAGCAGAGGCACAAACTGCACGACGAGAGGGGACAACGTAGAACACGTCTCTGTCCTGGCACATTTGCGTGTGCGATACTTCCCTCCGGCTCTTCGGGCCTTGCGAAGCTCTGTGTACTGCGAGCGCTGCTACTCGCAGCTGAGAAGGACCGTGGAGCTAGCGGCGAATTCGGAGAGCTCTTCGCTGCACTGCGCCGCTCGCAAGCGGCTTCGTTCTTCGCCTTCTGCCGTCCGGCGAGAGCTGAACTCGAGCGGTCAGTTGCAGCTCTGCCCAACAGCGTGTTCTCAGTTCTGCGGGCAAGCACGCCCTCTTGCCTTGGCCCCGAGAGCAAAGTCCCGAGCGAGCACTCGACTCAGTGCAATGCACCCGGAAGGACGCTCTCGCTCGTCTTTCAAGGAGCGATTCCTAACAGCAGAAGCAGCAGAGGCACAAACTGCACGACGAGAAGGGGACAACGTAGAACACGTCTCTGTCCTGGCACATTTGCGTGTGCGATACTTCCCTCCGGCTCTTCGGGCCTTGCGAAGCTCTGTGTACTGCGAGCGCTGCTACTCGCAGCTGAGAAGGACCGTGGAGCTAGCGGCGAATTCGGAGAGCTCTTCGCTGCACTGCGCCGCTCGCAAGCGGCTTCGTTCTTCGCCTTCTGCCGTCCGGCGAGAGCTGAACTCGAGCGGTCAGTTGCAGCTCTGCCCAACAGCGTGTTCTCAGTTCTGCGGGCAAGCACGCCCTCTTGCCTTGGCCCCGAGAGCAAAGTCCCGAGCGAGCACTCGACTCAGTGCAATGCACCCGGAAGGACGCTCTCGCTCGTCTTTCAAGGAGCGATTCCTAACAGCAGAAGCAGCAGAGGCACAAACTGCACGACGAGAAGGGGACAACGTAGAACACGTCTCTGTCCTGGCACATTTGCGTGTGCGATACTTCCCTCCGGCTCTTCGGGCCTTGCGAAGCTCTGTGTACTGCGAGCGCTGCTACTCGCAGCTGAGAAGGACCGTGGAGCTAGCGGCGAATTCGGAGAGCTCTTCGCTGCACTGCGCCGCTCGCAAGCGGCTTCGTTCTTCGCCTTCTGCCGTCCGGCGAGAGCTGAACTCAGCGGTCAGTTGCAGCTCTGCCCAACAGCGTGTTCTCAGTTCTGCGGGCAAGCACGCCCTCTTGCCTTGGCCCCGAGAGCAAAGTCCCGAGCGAGCACTCGACTCAGTGCAATGCACCCGGAAGGACGCTCTCGCTCGTCTTTCAAGGAGCGATTCCTAACAGCAGAAGCAGCAGAGGCACAAACTGCACGACGAGAAGGGGACAACGTAGAACACGTCTCTGTCCTGGCACATTTGCGTGTGCGATACTTCCCTCCGGCTCTTCGGGCCTTGCGAAGCTCTGTGTACTGCGAGCGCTGCTACTCGCAGCTGAGAAGGACCGTGGAGCTAGCGGCGAATTCGGAGAGCTCTTCGCTGCACTGCGCCGCTCGCAAGCGGCTTCGTTCTTCGCCTTCTGCCGTCCGGCGAGAGCTGAACTCGAGCGGTCAGTTGCAGCTCTGCCCAACAGCGTGTTCTCAGTTCTGCGGGCAAGCACGCCCTCTTGCCTTGGCCCCGAGAGCAAAGTCCCGAGCGAGCACTCGACTCAGTGCAATGCACCCGGAAGGACGCTCTCGCTCGTCTTTCAAGGAGCGATTCCTAACAGCAGAAGCAGCAGAGGCACAAACTGCACGACGAGAGGGGACAACGTAGAACACGTCTCTGTCCTGGCACATTTGCGTGTGCGATACTTCCCTCCGGCTCTTCGGGCCTTGCGAAGCTCTGTGTACTGCGAGCGCTGCTACTCGCAGCTGAGAAGGACCGTGGAGCTAGCGGCGAATTCGGAGAGCTCTTCGCTGCACTGCGCCGCTCGCAAGCGGCTTCGTTCTTCGCCTTCTGCCGTCCGGCGAGAGCTGAACTCAGCGGTCAGTTGCAGCTCTGCCCAACAGCGTGTTCTCAGTTCTGCGGGCAAGCACGCCCTCTTGCCTTGGCCCGAGAGCAAAGTCCCGAGCGAGCACTCGACTCAGTGCAATGCACCCGGAAGGACGCTCTCGCTCGTCTTTCAAGGAGCGATTCCTAACAGCAGAAGCAGCAGAGGCACAAACTGCACGACGAGAAGGGGACAACGTAGAACACGTCTCTGTCCTGGCACATTTGCGTGTGCGATACTTCCCTCCGGCTCTTCGGGCCTTGCGAAGCTCTGTGTACTGCGAGCGCTGCTACTCGCAGCTGAGAAGGACCGTGGAGCTAGCGGCGAATTCGGAGAGCTCTTCGCTGCACTGCGCCGCTCGCAAGCGGCTTCGTTCTTCGCCTTCTGCCGTCCGGCGAGAGCTGAACTCGAGCGGTCAGTTGCAGCTCTGCCCAACAGCGTGTTCTCAGTTCTGCGGGCAAGCACGCCCTCTTGCCTTGGCCCCGAGAGCAAAGTCCCGAGCGAGCACTCGACTCAGTGCAATGCACCCGGAAGGACGCTCTCGCTCGTCTTTCAAGGAGCGATTCCTAACAGCAGAAGCAGCAGAGGCACAAACTGCACGACGAGAAGGGGACAACGTAGAACACGTCTCTGTCCTGGCACATTTGCGTGTGCGATACTTCCCTCCGGCTCTTCGGGCCTTGCGAAGCTCTGTGTACTGCGAGCGCTGCTACTCGCAGCTGAGAAGGACCGTGGAGCTAGCGGCGAATTCGGAGAGCTCTTCGCTGCACTGCGCCGCTCGCAAGCGGCTTCGTTCTTCGCCTTCTGCCGTCCGGCGAGAGCTGAACTCGAGCGGTCAGTTGCAGCTCTGCCCAACAGCGTGTTCTCAGTTCTGCGGGCAAGCACGCCCTCTTGCCTTGGCTCCGAGAGCAAAGTCCCGAGCGAGCACTCGACTCAGTGCAATGCACCCGGAAGGACGCTCTCGCTCGTCTTTCAAGGAGCGATTCCTAACAGCAGAAGCAGCAGAGGCACAAACTGCACGACGAGAGGGGACAACGTAGAACACGTCTCTGTCCTGGCACATTTGCGTGTGCGATACTTCCCTCCGGCTCTTCGGGCCTTGCGAAGCTCTGTGTACTGCGAGCGCTGCTACTCGCAGCTGAGAAGGACCGTGGAGCTAGCGGCGAATTCGGAGAGCTCTTCGCTGCACTGCGCCGCTCGCAAGCGGCTTCGTTCTTCGCCTTCTGCCGTCCGGCGAGAGCTGAACTCGAGCGGTCAGTTGCAGCTCTGCCCAACAGCGTGTTCTCAGTTCTGCGGGCAAGCACGCCCTCTTGCCTTGGCCCCGAGAGCAAAGTCCCGAGCGAGCACTCGACTCAGTGCAATGCACCCGGAAGGACGCTCTCGCTCGTCTTTCAAGGAGCGATTCCTAACAGCAGAAGCAGCAGAGGCACAAACTGCACGACGAGAGGGGACAACGTAGAACACGTCTCTGTCCTGGCACATTTGCGTGTGCGATACTTCCCTCCGGCTCTTCGGGCCTTGCGAAGCTCTGTGTACTGCGAGCGCTGCTACTCGCAGCTGAGAAGGACCGTGGAGCTAGCGGCGAATTCGGAGAGCTCTTCGCTGCACTGCGCCGCTCGCAAGCGGCTTCGTTCTTCGCCTTCTGCCGTCCGGCGAGAGCTGAACTCGAGCGGTCAGTTGCAGCTCTGCCCAACAGCGTGTTCTCAGTTCTGCGGGCAAGCACGCCCTCTTGCCTTGGCCCGAGAGCAAAGTCCCGAGCGAGCACTCGACTCAGTGCAATGCACCCGGAAGGACGCTCTCGCTCGTCTTTCAAGGAGCGATTCCTAACAGCAGAAGCAGCAGAGGCACAAACTGCACGACGAGAAGGGGACAACGTAGAACACGTCTCTGTCCTGGCACATTTGCGTGTGCGATACTTCCCTCCGGCTCTTCGGGCCTTGCGAAGCTCTGTGTACTGCGAGCGTCTACTCGCAGCTGAGAAGGACCGTGGAGCTAGCGGCGAATTCGGAGAGCTCTTCGCTGCACTGCGCCGCTCGCAAGCGGCTTCGTTCTTCGCCTTCTGCCGTCCGGCGAGAGCTGAACTCCAGCGGTCAGTTGCAGCTCTGCCCAACAGCGTGTTCTCAGTTCTGCGGGCAAGCACGCCCTCTTGCCTTGGCCCCGAGAGCAAAGTCCCGAGCGAGCACTCGACTCAGTGCAATGCACCCGGAAGGACGCTCTCGCTCGTCTTTCAAGGAGCGATTCCTAACAGCAGAAGCAGCAGAGGCACAAACTGCACGACGAGAAGGGGACAACGTAGAACACGTCTCTGTCCTGGCACATTTGCCTGTGCCATACTTCCCTCCGGCTCTTCGGGCCTTGCGAAGCTCTGTGTACTGCGAGCGCTGCTACTCGCAGCTGAGAAGGACCGTGGAGCTAGCGGCGAATTCGGAGAGCTCTTCGCTGCACTGCGCCGCTCGCAAGCGGCTTCGTTCTTCGCCTTCTGCCGTCCGGCGAGAGCTGAACTCCAGCGGTCAGTTGCAGCTCTGCCCAACAGCGTGTTCTCAGTTCTGCGGGCAAGCACGCCCTCTTGCCTTGGCCCCGAGAGCAAAGTCCCGAGCGAGCACTCGACTCAGTGCAATGCACCCGGAAGGACGCTCTCGCTCGTCTTTCAAGGAGCGATTCCTAACAGCAGAAGCAGCAGAGGCACAAACTGCACGACGAGAAGGGGACAACGTAGAACACGTCTCTGTCCTGGCACATTTGCGTGTGCGATACTTCCCTCCGGCTCTTCGGGCCTTGCGAAGCTCTGTGTACTGCGAGCGCTGCTACTCGCAGCTGAGAAGGACCGTGGAGCTAGCGGCGAATTCGGAGAGCTCTTCGCTGCACTGCGCCGCTCGCAAGCGGCTTCGTTCTTCGCCTTCTGCCGTCCGGCGAGAGCTGAACTCGAGCGGTCAGTTGCAGCTCTGCCCAACAGCGTGTTCTCAGTTCTGCGGGCAAGCACGCCCTCTTGCCTTGGCCCCGAGAGCAAAGTCCCGAGCGAGCACTCGACTCAGTGCAATGCACCCGGAAGGACGCTCTCGCTCGTCTTTCAAGGAGCGATTCCTAACAGCAGAAGCAGCAGAGGCACAAACTGCACGACGAGAGGGGACAACGTAGAACACGTCTCTGTCCTGGCACATTTGCGTGTGCGATACTTCCCTCCGGCTCTTCGGGCCTTGCGAAGCTCTGTGTACTGCGAGCGCTGCTACTCGCAGCTGAGAAGGACCGTGGAGCTAGCGGCGAATTCGGAGAGCTCTTCGCTGCACTGCGCCGCTCGCAAGCGGCTTCGTTCTTCGCCTTCTGCCGTCCGGCGAGAGCTGAACTCGAGCGGTCAGTTGCAGCTCTGCCCAACAGCGTGTTCTCAGTTCTGCGGGCAAGCACGCCCTCTTGCCTTGGCCCCGAGAGCAAAGTCCCGAGCGAGCACTCGACTCAGTGCAATGCACCCGGAAGGACGCTCTCGCTCGTCTTTCAAGGAGCGATTCCTAACAGCAGAAGCAGCAGAGGCACAAACTGCACGACGAGAGGGGACAACGTAGAACACGTCTCTGTCCTGGCACATTTGCGTGTGCCATACTTCCCTCCGGCTCTTCGGGCCTTGCGAAGCTCTGTGTACTGCGAGCGCTGCTACTCGCAGCTGAGAAGGACCGTGGAGCTAGCGGCGAATTCGGAGAGCTCTTCGCTGCACTGCGCCGCTCGCAAGCGGCTTCGTTCTTCGCCTTCTGCCGTCCGGCGAGAGCTGAACTCCAGCGGTCAGTTGCAGCTCTGCCCAACAGCGTGTTCTCAGTTCTGCGGGCAAGCACGCCCTCTTGCCTTGGCCCCGAGAGCAAAGTCCCGAGCGAGCACTCGACTCAGTGCAATGCACCCGGAAGGACGCTCTCGCTCGTCTTTCAAGGAGCGATTCCTAACAGCAGAAGCAGCAGAGGCACAAACTGGACGACGAGAGGGGACAACGTAGAACACGTCTCTGTCCTGGCACATTTGCGTGTGCCATACTTCCCTCCGGCTCTTCGGGCCTTGCGAAGCTCTGTGTACTGCGAGCGCTGCTACTCGCAGCTGAGAAGGACCGTGGAGCTAGCGGCGAATTCGGAGAGCTCTTCGCTGCACTGCGCCGCTCGCAAGCGGCTTCGTTCTTCGCCTTCTGCCGTCCGGCGAGAGCTGAACTCGAGCGGTCAGTTGCAGCTCTGCCCAACAGCGTGTTCTCAGTTCTGCGGGCAAGCACGCCCTCTTGCCTTGGCTCCGAGAGCAAAGTCCCGAGCGAGCACTCGACTCAGTGCAATGCACCCGGAAGGACGCTCTCGCTCGTCTTTCAAGGAGCGATTCCTAACAGCAGAAGCAGCAGAGGCACAAACTGCACGACGAGAAGGGGACAACGTAGAACACGTCTCTGTCCTGGCACATTTGCGTGTGCGATACTTCCCTCCGGCTCTTCGGGCCTTGCGAAGCTCTGTGTACTGCGAGCGCTGCTACTCGCAGCTGAGAAGGACCGTGGAGCTAGCGGCGAATTCGGAGAGCTCTTCGCTGCACTGCGCCGCTCGCAAGCGGCTTCGTTCTTCGCCTTCTGCCGTCCGGCGAGAGCTGAACTCCAGCGGTCAGTTGCAGCTCTGCCCAACAGCGTGTTCTCAGTTCTGCGGGCAAGCACGCCCTCTTGCCTTGGCCCCGAGAGCAAAGTCCCGAGCGAGCACTCGACTCAGTGCAATGCACCCGGAAGGACGCTCTCGCTCGTCTTTCAAGGAGCGATTCCTAACAGCAGAAGCAGCAGAGGCACAAACTGCACGACGAGAAGGGGACAACGTAGAACACGTCTCTGTCCTGGCACATTTGCGTGTGCGATACTTCCCTCCGGCTCTTCGGGCCTTGCGAAGCTCTGTGTACTGCGAGCGCTGCTACTCGCAGCTGAGAAGGACCGTGGAGCTAGCGGCGAATTCGGAGAGCTCTTCGCTGCACTGCGCCGCTCGCAAGCGGCTTCGTTCTTCGCCTTCTGCCGTCCGGCGAGAGCTGAACTCCAGCGGTCAGTTGCAGCTCTGCCCAACAGCGTGTTCTCAGTTCTGCGGGCAAGCACGCCCTCTTGCCTTGGCCCCGAGAGCAAAGTCCCGAGCGAGCACTCGACTCAGTGCAATGCACCCGGAAGGACGCTCTCGCTCGTCTTTCAAGGAGCGATTCCTAACAGCAGAAGCAGCAGAGGCACAAACTGCACGACGAGAGGGGACAACGTAGAACACGTCTCTGTCCTGGCACACTTGCGTGTGCGATACTTCCCTCCGGCTCTTCGGGCCTTGCGAAGCTCTGTGTACTGCGAGCGCTGCTACTCGCAGCTGAGAAGGACCGTGGAGCTAGCGGCGAATTCGGAGAGCTCTTCGCTGCACTGCGCCGCTCGCAAGCGGCTTCGTTCTTCGCCTTCTGCCGTCCGGCGAGAGCTGAACTCGAGCGGTCAGTTGCAGCTCTGCCCAACAGCGTGTTCTCAGTTCTGCGGGCAAGCACGCCCTCTTGCCTTGGCTCCGAGAGCAAAGTCCCGAGCGAGCACTCGACTCAGTGCAATGCACCCGGAAGGACGCTCTCGCTCGTCTTTCAAGGAGCGATTCCTAACAGCAGAAGCAGCAGAGGCACAAACTGCACGACGAGAGGGGACAACGTAGAACACGTCTCTGTCCTGGCACATTTGCGTGTTGATACTTCCCTCCGGCTCTTCGGGCCTTGCGAAGCTCTGTGTACTGCGAGCGCTGCTACTCGCAGCTGAGAAGGACCGTGGAGCTAGCGGCGAATTCGGAGAGCTCTTCGCTGCACTGCGCCGCTCGCAAGCGGCTTCGTTCTTCGCCTTCTGCCGTCCGGCGAGAGCTGAACTCCAGCGGTCAGTTGCAGCTCTGCCCAACAGCGTGTTCTCAGTTCTGCGGGCAAGCACGCCCTCTTGCCTTGGCCCGAGAGCAAAGTCCCGAGCGAGCACTCGACTCAGTGCAATGCACCCGGAAGGACGCTCTCGCTCGTCTTTCAAGGAGCGATTCCTAACAGCAGAAGCAGCAGAGGCACAAACTGCACGACGAGAAGGGGACAACGTAGAACACGTCTCTGTCCTGGCACATTTGCGTGTGCGATACTTCCCTCCGGCTCTTCGGGCCTTGCGAAGCTCTGTGTACTGCGAGCGCTGCTACTCGCAGCTGAGAAGGACCGTGGAGCTAGCGGCGAATTCGGAGAGCTCTTCGCTGCACTGCGCCGCTCGCAAGCGGCTTCGTTCTTCGCCTTCTGCCGTCCGGCGAGAGCTGAACTCCAGCGGTCAGTTGCAGCTCTGCCCAACAGCGTGTTCTCAGTTCTGCGGGCAAGCACGCCCTCTTGCCTTGGCCCCGAGAGCAAAGTCCCGAGCGAGCACTCGACTCAGTGCAATGCACCCGGAAGGACGCTCTCGCTCGTCTTTCAAGGAGCGATTCCTAACAGCAGAAGCAGCAGAGGCACAAACTGCACGACGAGAAGGGGACAACGTAGAACACGTCTCTGTCCTGGCACATTTGCGTGTGCGATACTTCCCTCCGGCTCTTCGGGCCTTGCGAAGCTCTGTGTACTGCGAGCGCTGCTACTCGCAGCTGAGAAGGACCGTGGAGCTAGCGGCGAATTCGGAGAGCTCTTCGCTGCACTGCGCCGCTCGCAAGCGGCTTCGTTCTTCGCCTTCTGCCGTCCGGCGAGAGCTGAACTCCAGCGGTCAGTTGCAGCTCTGCCCAACAGCGTGTTCTCAGTTCTGCGGGCAAGCACGCCCTCTTGCCTTGGCCCCGAGAGCAAAGTCCCGAGCGAGCACTCGACTCAGTGCAATGCACCCGGAAGGACGCTCTCGCTCGTCTTTCAAGGAGCGATTCCTAACAGCAGAAGCAGCAGAGGCACAAACTGCACGACGAGAAGGGGACAACGTAGAACACGTCTCTGTCCTGGCACATTTGCGTGTGCGATACTTCCCTCCGGCTCTTCGGGCCTTGCGAAGCTCTGTGTACTGCGAGCGCTGCTACTCGCAGCTGAGAAGGACCGTGGAGCTAGCGGCGAATTCGGAGAGCTCTTCGCTGCACTGCGCCGCTCGCAAGCGGCTTCGTTCTTCGCCTTCTGCCGTCCGGCGAGAGCTGAACTCCAGCGGTCAGTTGCAGCTCTGCCCAACAGCGTGTTCTCAGTTCTGCGGGCAAGCACGCCCTCTTGCCTTGGCCCCGAGAGCAAAGTCCCGAGCGAGCACTCGACTCAGTGTCAATGCACCCGGAAGGACGCTCTCGCTCGTCTTTCAAGGAGCGATTCCTAACAGCAGAAGCAGCAGAGGCACAAACTGCACGACGAGAAGGGGACAACGTAGAACACGTCTCTGTCCTGGCACATTTGCGTGTGCCATACTTCCCTCCGGCTCTTCGGGCCTTGCGAAGCTCTGTGTACTGCGAGCGCTGCTACTCGCAGCTGAGAAGGACCGTGGAGCTAGCGGCGAATTCGGAGAGCTCTTCGCTGCACTGCGCCGCTCGCAAGCGGCTTCGTTCTTCGCCTTCTGCCGTCCGGCGAGAGCTGAACTCCAGCGGTCAGTTGCAGCTCTGCCCAACAGCGTGTTCTCAGTTCTGCGGGCAAGCACGCCCTCTTGCCTTGGCCCCGAGAGCAAAGTCCCGAGCGAGCACTCGACTCAGTGCAATGCACCCGGAAGGACGCTCTCGCTCGTCTTTCAAGGAGCGATTCCTAACAGCAGAAGCAGCAGAGGCACAAACTGCACGACGAGAAGGGGACAACGTAGAACACGTCTCTGTCCTGGCACATTTGCGTGTGCGATACTTCCCTCCGGCTCTTCGGGCCTTGCGAAGCTCTGTGTACTGCGAGCGCTGCTACTCGCAGCTGAGAAGGACCGTGGAGCTAGCGGCGAATTCGGAGAGCTCTTCGCTGCACTGCGCCGCTCGCAAGCGGCTTCGTTCTTCGCCTTCTGCCGTCCGGCGAGAGCTGAACTCCAGCGGTCAGTTGCAGCTCTGCCCAACAGCGTGTTCTCAGTTCTGCGGGCAAGCACGCCCTCTTGCCTTGGCCCCGAGAGCAAAGTCCCGAGCGAGCACTCGACTCAGTGCAATGCACCCGGAAGGACGCTCTCGCTCGTCTTTCAAGGAGCGATTCCTAACAGCAGAAGCAGCAGAGGCACAAACTGCACGACGAGAGGGGACAACGTAGAACACGTCTCTGTCCTGGCACATTTGCGTGTGCCATACTTCCCTCCGGCTCTTCGGGCCTTGCGAAGCTCTGTGTACTGCGAGCGCTGCTACTCGCAGCTGAGAAGGACCGTGGAGCTAGCGGCGAATTCGGAGAGCTCTTCGCTGCACTGCGCCGCTCGCAAGCGGCTTCGTTCTTCGCCTTCTGCCGTCCGGCGAGAGCTGAACTCCAGCGGTCAGTTGCAGCTCTGCCCAACAGCGTGTTCTCAGTTCTGCGGGCAAGCACGCCCTCTTGCCTTGGCTCCGAGAGCAAAGTCCCGAGCGAGCACTCGACTCAGTGCAATGCACCCGGAAGGACGCTCTCGCTCGTCTTTCAAGGAGCGATTCCTAACAGCAGAAGCAGCAGAGGCACAAACTGCACGACGAGAGGGGACAACGTAGAACACGTCTCTGTCCTGGCACATTTGCGTGTGCGATACTTCCCTCCGGCTCTTCGGGCCTTGCGAAGCTCTGTGTACTGCGAGCGCTGCTACTCGCAGCTGAGAAGGACCGTGGAGCTAGCGGCGAATTCGGAGAGCTCTTCGCTGCACTGCGCCGCTCGCAAGCGGCTTCGTTCTTCGCCTTCTGCCGTCCGGCGAGAGCTGAACTCGAGCGGTCAGTTGCAGCTCTGCCCAACAGCGTGTTCTCAGTTCTGCGGGCAAGCACGCCCTCTTGCCTTGGCCCGAGAGCAAAGTCCCGAGCGAGCACTCGACTCAGTGCAATGCACCCGGAAGGACGCTCTCGCTCGTCTTTCAAGGAGCGATTCCTAACAGCAGAAGCAGCAGAGGCACAAACTGCACGACGAGAAGGGGACAACGTAGAACACGTCTCTGTCCTGGCACATTTGCGTGTGCGATACTTCCCTCCGGCTCTTCGGGCCTTGCGAAGCTCTGTGTACTGCGAGCGCTGCTACTCGCAGCTGAGAAGGACCGTGGAGCTAGCGGCGAATTCGGAGAGCTCTTCGCTGCACTGCGCCGCTCGCAAGCGGCTTCGTTCTTCGCCTTCTGCCGTCCGGCGAGAGCTGAACTCGAGCGGTCAGTTGCAGCTCTGCCCAACAGCGTGTTCTCAGTTCTGCGGGCAAGCACGCCCTCTTGCCTTGGCCCCGAGAGCAAAGTCCCGAGCGAGCACTCGACTCAGTGCAATGCACCCGGAAGGACGCTCTCGCTCGTCTTTCAAGGAGCGATTCCTAACAGCAGAAGCAGCAGAGGCACAAACTGCACGACGAGAAGGGGACAACGTAGAACACGTCTCTGTCCTGGCACATTTGCGTGTGCGATACTTCCCTCCGGCTCTTCGGGCCTTGCGAAGCTCTGTGTACTGCGAGCGCTGCTACTCGCAGCTGAGAAGGACCGTGGAGCTAGCGGCGAATTCGGAGAGCTCTTCGCTGCACTGCGCCGCTCGCAAGCGGCTTCGTTCTTCGCCTTCTGCCGTCCGGCGAGAGCTGAACTCCAGCGGTCAGTTGCAGCTCTGCCCAACAGCGTGTTCTCAGTTCTGCGGGCAAGCACGCCCTCTTGCCTTGGCCCCGAGAGCAAAGTCCCGAGCGAGCACTCGACTCAGTGCAATGCACCCGGAAGGACGCTCTCGCTCGTCTTTCAAGGAGCGATTCCTAACAGCAGAAGCAGCAGAGGCACAAACTGCACGACGAGAGGGGACAACGTAGAACACGTCTCTGTCCTGGCACATTTGCGTGTGCGATACTTCCCTCCGGCTCTTCGGGCCTTGCGAAGCTCTGTGTACTGCGAGCGCTGCTACTCGCAGCTGAGAAGGACCGTGGAGCTAGCGGCGAATTCGGAGAGCTCTTCGCTGCACTGCGCCGCTCGCAAGCGGCTTCGTTCTTCGCCTTCTGCCGTCCGGCGAGAGCTGAACTCCAGCGGTCAGTTGCAGCTCTGCCCAACAGCGTGTTCTCAGTTCTGCGGGCAAGCACGCCCTCTTGCCTTGGCCCCGAGAGCAAAGTCCCGAGCGAGCACTCGACTCAGTGCAATGCACCCGGAAGGACGCTCTCGCTCGTCTTTCAAGGAGCGATTCCTAACAGCAGAAGCAGCAGAGGCACAAACTGCACGACGAGAAGGGGACAACGTAGAACACGTCTCTGTCCTGGCACATTTGCGTGTGCGATACTTCCCTCCGGCTCTTCGGGCCTTGCGAAGCTCTGTGTACTGCGAGCGCTGCTACTCGCAGCTGAGAAGGACCGTGGAGCTAGCGGCGAATTCGGAGAGCTCTTCGCTGCACTGCGCCGCTCGCAAGCGGCTTCGTTCTTCGCCTTCTGCCGTCCGGCGAGAGCTGAACTCCAGCGGTCAGTTGCAGCTCTGCCCAACAGCGTGTTCTCAGTTCTGCGGGCAAGCACGCCCTCTTGCCTTGGCCCCGAGAGCAAAGTCCCGAGCGAGCACTCGACTCAGTGCAATGCACCCGGAAGGACGCTCTCGCTCGTCTTTCAAGGAGCGATTCCTAACAGCAGAAGCAGCAGAGGCACAAACTGCACGACGAGAGGGGACAACGTAGAACACGTCTCTGTCCTGGCACATTTGCGTGTGCGATACTTCCCTCCGGCTCTTCGGGCCTTGCGAAGCTCTGTGTACTGCGAGCGCTGCTACTCGCAGCTGAGAAGGACCGTGGAGCTAGCGGCGAATTCGGAGAGCTCTTCGCTGCACTGCGCCGCTCGCAAGCGGCTTCGTTCTTCGCCTTCTGCCGTCCGGCGAGAGCTGAACTCCAGCGGTCAGTTGCAGCTCTGCCCAACAGCGTGTTCTCAGTTCTGCGGGCAAGCACGCCCTCTTGCCTTGGCCCCGAGAGCAAAGTCCCGAGCGAGCACTCGACTCAGTGCAATGCACCCGGAAGGACGCTCTCGCTCGCCTTTCAAGGAGCGATTCCTAACAGCAGAAGCAGCAGAGGCACAAACTGCACGACGAGAGGGGACAACGTAGAACACGTCTCTGTCCTGGCACATTTGCCTGTGCCATACTTCCCTCCGGCTCTTCGGGCCTTGCGAAGCTCTGTGTACTGCGAGCGCTGCTACTCGCAGCTGAGAAGGACCGTGGAGCTAGCGGCGAATTCGGAGAGCTCTTCGCTGCACTGCGCCGCTCGCAAGCGGCTTCGTTCTTCGCCTTCTGCCGTCCGGCGAGAGCTGAACTCCAGCGGTCAGTTGCAGCTCTGCCCAACAGCGTGTTCTCAGTTCTGCGGGCAAGCACGCCCTCTTGCCTTGGCTCCGAGAGCAAAGTCCCGAGCGAGCACTCGACTCAGTGCAATGCACCCGGAAGGACGCTCTCGCTCGTCTTTCAAGGAGCGATTCCTAACAGCAGAAGCAGCAGAGGCACAAACTGCACGACGAGAAGGGGACAACGTAGAACACGTCTCTGTCCTGGCACATTTGCGTGTGCCATACTTCCCTCCGGCTCTTCGGGCCTTGCGAAGCTCAGTGTACTGCGAGCGCTGCTACTCGCAGCTGAGAAGGACCGTGGAGCTAGCGGCGAATTCGGAGAGCTCTTCGCTGCACTGCGCCGCTCGCAAGCGGCTTCGTTCTTCGCCTTCTGCCGTCCGGCGAGAGCTGAACTCGAGCGGTCAGTTGCAGCTCTGCCCAACAGCGTGTTCTCAGTTCTGCGGGCAAGCACGCCCTCTTGCCTTGGCTCCGAGAGCAAAGTCCCGAGCGAGCACTCGACTCAGTGCAATGCACCCGGAAGGACGCTCTCGCTCGTCTTTCAAGGAGCGATTCCTAACAGCAGAAGCAGCAGAGGCACAAACTGCACGACGAGAAGGGGACAACGTAGAACACGTCTCTGTCCTGGCACATTTGCGTGTGCGATACTTCCCTCCGGCTCTTCGGGCCTTGCGAAGCTCTGTGTACTGCGAGCGCTGCTACTCGCAGCTGAGAAGGACCGTGGAGCTAGCGGCGAATTCGGAGAGCTCTTCGCTGCACTGCGCCGCTCGCAAGCGGCTTCGTTCTTCGCCTTCTGCCGTCCGGCGAGAGCTGAACTCCAGCGGTCAGTTGCAGCTCTGCCCAACAGCGTGTTCTCAGTTCTGCGGGCAAGCACGCCCTCTTGCCTTGGCCCCGAGAGCAAAGTCCCGAGCGAGCACTCGACTCAGTGCAATGCACCCGGAAGGACGCTCTCGCTCGTCTTTCAAGGAGCGATTCCTAACAGCAGAAGCAGCAGAGGCACAAACTGCACGACGAGAAGGGGACAACGTAGAACACGTCTCTGTCCTGGCACATTTGCGTGTGCGATACTTCCCTCCGGCTCTTCGGGCCTTGCGAAGCTCTGTGTACTGCGAGCGCTGCTACTCGCAGCTGAGAAGGACCGTGGAGCTAGCGGCGAATTCGGAGAGCTCTTCGCTGCACTGCGCCGCTCGCAAGCGGCTTCGTTCTTCGCCTTCTGCCGTCCGGCGAGAGCTGAACTCCAGCGGTCAGTTGCAGCTCTGCCCAACAGCGTGTTCTCAGTTCTGCGGGCAAGCACGCCCTCTTGCCTTGGCCCCGAGAGCAAAGTCCCGAGCGAGCACTCGACTCAGTGCAATGCACCCGGAAGGACGCTCTCGCTCGTCTTTCAAGGAGCGATTCCTAACAGCAGAAGCAGCAGAGGCACAAACTGCACGACGAGAGGGGACAACGTAGAACACGTCTCTGTCCTGGCACATTTGCGTGTGCCATACTTCCCTCCGGCTCTTCGGGCCTTGCGAAGCTCTGTGTACTGCGAGCGCTGCTACTCGCAGCTGAGAAGGACCGTGGAGCTAGCGGCGAATTCGGAGAGCTCTTCGCTGCACTGCGCCGCTCGCAAGCGGCTTCGTTCTTCGCCTTCTGCCGTCCGGCGAGAGCTGAACTCCAGCGGTCAGTTGCAGCTCTGCCCAACAGCGTGTTCTCAGTTCTGCGGGCAAGCACGCCCTCTTGCCTTGGCTCCGAGAGCAAAGTCCCGAGCGAGCACTCGACTCAGTGCAATGCACCCGGAAGGACGCTCTCGCTCGTCTTTCAAGGAGCGATTCCTGACAGCAGAAGCAGCAGAGGCACAAACTGCACGACGAGAGGGGACAACGTAGAACACGTCTCTGTCCTGGCACATTTGCGTGTGCGATACTTCCCTCCGGCTCTTCGGGCCTTGCGAAGCTCTGTGTACTGCGAGCGCTGCTACTCGCAGCTGAGAAGGACCGTGGAGCTAGCGGCGAATTCGGAGAGCTCTTCGCTGCACTGCGCCGCTCGCAAGCGGCTTCGTTCTTCGCCTTCTGCCGTCCGGCGAGAGCTGAACTCGAGCGGTCAGTTGCAGCTCTGCCCAACAGCGTGTTCTCAGTTCTGCGGGCAAGCACGCCCTCTTGCCTTGGCCCGAGAGCAAAGTCCCGAGCGAGCACTCGACTCAGTGCAATGCACCCGGAAGGACGCTCTCGCTCGTCTTTCAAGGAGCGATTCCTAACAGCAGAAGCAGCAGAGGCACAAACTGCACGACGAGAAGGGGACAACGTAGAACACGTCTCTGTCCTGGCACATTTGCGTGTGCGATACTTCCCTCCGGCTCTTCGGGCCTTGCGAAGCTCTGTGTACTGCGAGCGCTGCTACTCGCAGCTGAGAAGGACCGTGGAGCTAGCGGCGAATTCGGAGAGCTCTTCGCTGCACTGCGCCGCTCGCAAGCGGCTTCGTTCTTCGCCTTCTGCCGTCCGGCGAGAGCTGAACTCGAGCGGTCAGTTGCAGCTCTGCCCAACAGCGTGTTCTCAGTTCTGCGGGCAAGCACGCCCTCTTGCCTTGGCCCCGAGAGCAAAGTCCCGAGCGAGCACTCGACTCAGTGCAATGCACCCGGAAGGACGCTCTCGCTCGTCTTTCAAGGAGCGATTCCTAACAGCAGAAGCAGCAGAGGCACAAACTGCACGACGAGAAGGGGACAACGTAGAACACGTCTCTGTCCTGGCACATTTGCGTGTGCGATACTTGCCTCCGGCTCTTCGGGCCTTGCGAAGCTCTGTGTACTGCGAGCGCTGCTACTCGCAGCTGAGAAGGACCGTGGAGCTAGCGGCGAATTCGGAGAGCTCTTCGCTGCACTGCGCCGCTCGCAAGCGGCTTCGTTCTTCGCCTTCTGCCGTCCGGCGAGAGCTGAACTCCAGCGGTCAGTTGCAGCTCTGCCCAACAGCGTGTTCTCAGTTCTGCGGGCAAGCACGCCCTCTTGCCTTGGCTCCGAGAGCAAAGTCCCGAGCGAGCACTCGACTCAGTGCAATGCACCCGGAAGGACGCTCTCGCTCGTCTTTCAAGGAGCGATTCCTAACAGCAGAAGCAGCAGAGGCACAAACTGCACGACGAGAGGGGACAACGTAGAACACGTCTCTGTCCTGGCACATTTGCGTGTGCGATACTTCCCTCCGGCTCTTCGGGCCTTGCGAAGCTCTGTGTACTGCGAGCGCTGCTACTCGCAGCTGAGAAGGACCGTGGAGCTAGCGGCGAATTCGGAGAGCTCTTCGCTGCACTGCGCCGCTCGCAAGCGGCTTCGTTCTTCGCCTTCTGCCGTCCGGCGAGAGCTGAACTCCAGCGGTCAGTTGCAGCTCTGCCCAACAGCGTGTTCTCAGTTCTGCGGGCAAGCACGCCCTCTTGCCTTGGCCCCGAGAGCAAAGTCCCGAGCGAGCACTCGACTCAGTGCAATGCACCCGGAAGGACGCTCTCGCTCGTCTTTCAAGGAGCGATTCCTAACAGCAGAAGCAGCAGAGGCACAAACTGCACGACGAGAAGGGGACAACGTAGAACACGTCTCTGTCCTGGCACATTTGCGTGTGCGATACTTCCCTCCGGCTCTTCGGGCCTTGCGAAGCTCTGTGTACTGCGAGCGCTGCTACTCGCAGCTGAGAAGGACCGTGGAGCTAGCGGCGAATTCGGAGAGCTCTTCGCTGCACTGCGCCGCTCGCAAGCGGCTTCGTTCTTCGCCTTCTGCCGTCCGGCGAGAGCTGAACTCGAGCGGTCAGTTGCAGCTCTGCCCAACAGCGTGTTCTCAATTCTGCGGGCAAGCACGCCCTCTTGCCTTGGCCCCGAGAGCAAAGTCCCGAGCGAGCACTCGACTCAGTGCAATGCACCCGGAAGGACGCTCTCGCTCGTCTTTCAAGGAGCGATTCCTAACAGCAGAAGCAGCAGAGGCACAAACTGCACGACGAGAAGGGGACAACGTAGAACACGTCTCTGTCCTGGCACATTTGCGTGTGCGATACTTCCCTCCGGCTCTTCGGGCCTTGCGAAGCTCTGTGTACTGCGAGCGCTGCTACTCGCAGCTGAGAAGGACCGTGGAGCTAGCGGCGAATTCGGAGAGCTCTTCGCTGCACTGCGCCGCTCGCAAGCGGCTTCGTTCTTCGCCTTCTGCCGTCCGGCGAGAGCTGAACTCCAGCGGTCAGTTGCAGCTCTGCCCAACAGCGTGTTCTCAGTTCTGCGGGCAAGCACGCCCTCTTGCCTTGGCCCCGAGAGCAAAGTCCCGAGCGAGCACTCGACTCAGTGCAATGCACCCGGAAGGACGCTCTCGCTCGTCTTTCAAGGAGCGATTCCTAACAGCAGAAGCAGCAGAGGCACAAACTGCACGACGAGAGGGGACAACGTAGAACACGTCTCTGTCCTGGCACATTTGCGTGTGCGATACTTCCCTCCGGCTCTTCGGGCCTTGCGAAGCTCTGTGTACTGCGAGCGCTGCTACTCGCAGCTGAGAAGGACCGTGGAGCTAGCGGCGAATTCGGAGAGCTCTTCGCTGCACTGCGCCGCTCGCAAGCGGCTTCGTTCTTCGCCTTCTGCCGTCCGGCGAGAGCTGAACTCGAGCGGTCAGTTGCAGCTCTGCCCAACAGCGTGTTCTCAGTTCTGCGGGCAAGCACGCCCTCTTGCCTTGGCCCCGAGAGCAAAGTCCCGAGCGAGCACTCGACTCAGTGCAATGCACCCGGAAGGACGCTCTCGCTCGCCTTTCAAGGAGCGATTCCTAACAGCAGAAGCAGCAGAGGCACAAACTGCACGACGAGAGGGGACAACGTAGAACACGTCTCTGTCCTGGCACATTTGCGTGTGCGATACTTCCCTCCGGCTCTTCGGGCCTTGCGAAGCTCTGTGTACTGCGAGCGCTGCTACTCGCAGCTGAGAAGGACCGTGGAGCTAGCGGCGAATTCGGAGAGCTCTTCGCTGCACTGCGCCGCTCGCAAGCGGCTTCGTTCTTCGCCTTCTGCCGTCCGGCGAGAGCTGAACTCCAGCGGTCAGTTGCAGCTCTGCCCAACAGCGTGTTCTCAGTTCTGCGGGCAAGCACGCCCTCTTGCCTTGGCCCCGAGAGCAAAGTCCCGAGCGAGCACTCGACTCAGTGCAATGCACCCGGAAGGACGCTCTCGCTCGCCTTTCAAGGAGCGATTCCTAACAGCAGAAGCAGCAGAGGCACAAACTGCACGACGAGAGGGGACAACGTAGAACACGTCTCTGTCCTGGCACATTTGCGTGTGCGATACTTCCCTCCGGCTCTTCGGGCCTTGCGAAGCTCTGTGTACTGCGAGCGCTGCTACTCGCAGCTGAGAAGGACCGTGGAGCTAGCGGCGAATTCGGAGAGCTCTTCGCTGCACTGCGCCGCTCGCAAGCGGCTTCGTTCTTCGCCTTCTGCCGTCCGGCGAGAGCTGAACTCGAGCGGTCAGTTGCAGCTCTGCCCAACAGCGTGTTCTCAGTTCTGCGGGCAAGCACGCCCTCTTGCCTTGGCTCCGAGAGCAAAGTCCCGAGCGAGCACTCGACTCAGTGCAATGCACCCGGAAGGACGCTCTCGCTCGTCTTTCAAGGAGCGATTCCTAACAGCAGAAGCAGCAGAGGCACAAACTGCACGACGAGAAGGGGACAACGTAGAACACGTCTCTGTCCTGGCACATTTGCGTGTGCCATACTTCCCTCCGGCTCTTCGGGCCTTGCGAAGCTCTGTGTACTGCGAGCGCTGCTACTCGCAGCTGAGAAGGACCGTGGAGCTAGCGGCGAATTCGGAGAGCTCTTCGCTGCACTGCGCCGCTCGCAAGCGGCTTCGTTCTTCGCCTTCTGCCGTCCGGCGAGAGCTGAACTCCAGCGGTCAGTTGCAGCTCTGCCCAACAGCGTGTTCTCAGTTCTGCGGGCAAGCACGCCCTCTTGCCTTGGCTCCGAGAGCAAAGTCCCGAGCGAGCACTCGACTCAGTGCAATGCACCCGGAAGGACGCTCTCGCTCGTCTTTCAAGGAGCGATTCCTAACAGCAGAAGCAGCAGAGGCACAAACTGCACGACGAGAAGGGGACAACGTAGAACACGTCTCTGTCCTGGCACATTTGCGTGTGCCATACTTCCCTCCGGCTCTTCGGGCCTTGCGAAGCTCTGTGTACTGCGAGCGCTGCTACTCGCAGCTGAGAAGGACCGTGGAGCTAGCGGCGAATTCGGAGAGCTCTTCGCTGCACTGCGCCGCTCGCAAGCGGCTTCGTTCTTCGCCTTCTGCCGTCCGGCGAGAGCTGAACTCGAGCGGTCAGTTGCAGCTCTGCCCAACAGCGTGTTCTCAGTTCTGCGGGCAAGCACGCCCTCTTGCCTTGGCTCCGAGAGCAAAGTCCCGAGCGAGCACTCGACTCAGTGCAATGCACCCGGAAGGACGCTCTCGCTCGTCTTTCAAGGAGCGATTCCTAACAGCAGAAGCAGCAGAGGCACAAACTGCACGACGAGAGGGGACAACGTAGAACACGTCTCTGTCCTGGCACATTTGCGTGTGCCATACTTCCCTCCGGCTCTTCGGGCCTTGCGAAGCTCTGTGTACTGCGAGCGCTGCTACTCGCAGCTGAGAAGGACCGTGGAGCTAGCGGCGAATTCGGAGAGCTCTTCGCTGCACTGCGCCGCTCGCAAGCGGCTTCGTTCTTCGCCTTCTGCCGTCCGGCGAGAGCTGAACTCCAGCGGTCAGTTGCAGCTCTGCCCAACAGCGTGTTCTCAGTTCTGCGGGCAAGCACGCCCTCTTGCCTTGGCCCCGAGAGCAAAGTCCCGAGCGAGCACTCGACTCAGTGCAATGCACCCGGAAGGACGCTCTCGCTCGTCTTTCAAGGAGCGATTCCTAACAGCAGAAGCAGCAGAGGCACAAACTGCACGACGAGAAGGGGACAACGTAGAACACGTCTCTGTCCTGGCACATTTGCGTGTGCGATACTTCCCTCCGGCTCTTCGGGCCTTGCGAAGCTCTGTGTACTGCGAGCGCTGCTACTCGCAGCTGAGAAGGACCGTGGAGCTAGCGGCGAATTCGGAGAGCTCTTCGCTGCACTGCGCCGCTCGCAAGCGGCTTCGTTCTTCGCCTTCTGCCGTCCGGCGAGAGCTGAACTCGAGCGGTCAGTTGCAGCTCTGCCCAACAGCGTGTTCTCAGTTCTGCGGGCAAGCACGCCCTCTTGCCTTGGCCCCGAGAGCAAAGTCCCGAGCGAGCACTCGACTCAGTGCAATGCACCCGGAAGGACGCTCTCGCTCGTCTTTCAAGGAGCGATTCCTAACAGCAGAAGCAGCAGAGGCACAAACTGCACGACGAGAAGGGGACAACGTAGAACACGTC
Source organism: Sturnus vulgaris (assembly GCF_052056855.1). Lineage (NCBI taxonomy): Eukaryota > Metazoa > Chordata > Aves > Passeriformes > Sturnidae > Sturnus > Sturnus vulgaris. Next base: position 27,710 of record NW_028275979.1, read on the forward strand.
TCTGTCCTGGCACATTTGCGTGTGCGATACTTCCCTCCGGCTCTTCGGGCCTTGCGAAGCTCTGTGTACTGCGAGCGCTGCTACTCGCAGCTGAGAAGGACCGTGGAGCTAGCGGCGAATTCGGAGAGCTCTTCGCTGCACTGCGCCGCTCGCAAGCGGCTTCGTTCTTCGCCTTCTGCCGTCCGGCGAGAGCTGAACTCCAGCGGTCAGTTGCAGCTCTGCCCAACAGCGTGTTCTCAGTTCTGCGGGCAAGCACGCCCTCTTGCCTTGGCCCCGAGAGCAAAGTCCCGAGCGAGCACTCGACTCAGTGCAATGCACCCGGAAGGACGCTCTCGCTCGTCTTTCAAGGAGCGATTCCTAACAGCAGAAGCAGCAGAGGCACAAACTGCACGACGAGAGGGGACAACGTAGAACACGTCTCTGTCCTGGCACATTTGCGTGTGCGATACTTCCCTCCGGCTCTTCGGGCCTTGCGAAGCTCTGTGTACTGCGAGCGCTGCTACTCGCAGCTGAGAAGGACCGTGGAGCTAGCGGCGAATTCGGAGAGCTCTTCGCTGCACTGCGCCGCTCGCAAGCGGCTTCGTTCTTCGCCTTCTGCCGTCCGGCGAGAGCTGAACTCCAGCGGTCAGTTGCAGCTCTGCCCAACAGCGTGTTCTCAGTTCTGCGGGCAAGCACGCCCTCTTGCCTTGGCCCCGAGAGCAAAGTCCCGAGCGAGCACTCGACTCAGTGCAATGCACCCGGAAGGACGCTCTCGCTCGCCTTTCAAGGAGCGATTCCTAACAGCAGAAGCAGCAGAGGCACAAACTGCACGACGAGAGGGGACAACGTAGAACACGTCTCTGTCCTGGCACATTTGCGTGTGCGATACTTCCCTCCGGCTCTTCGGGCCTTGCGAAGCTCTGTGTACTGCGAGCGCTGCTACTCGCAGCTGAGAAGGACCGTGGAGCTAGCGGCGAATTCGGAGAGCTCTTCGCTGCACTGCGCCGCTCGCAAGCGGCTTCGTTCTTCGCCTTCTGCCGTCCGGCGAGAGCTGAACTCCAGCGGTCAGTTGCAGCTCTGCCCAACAGCGTGTTCTCAGTTCTGCGGGCAAGCACGCCCTCTTGCCTTGGCCCCGAGAGCAAAGTCCCGAGCGAGCACTCGACTCAGTGCAATGCACCCGGAAGGACGCTCTCGCTCGCCTTTCAAGGAGCGATTCCTAACAGCAGAAGCAGCAGAGGCACAAACTGCACGACGAGAGGGGACAACGTAGAACACGTCTCTGTCCTGGCACATTTGCGTGTGCGATACTTCCCTCCGGCTCTTCGGGCCTTGCGAAGCTCTGTGTACTGCGAGCGCTGCTACTCGCAGCTGAGAAGGACCGTGGAGCTAGCGGCGAATTCGGAGAGCTCTTCGCTGCACTGCGCCGCTCGCAAGCGGCTTCGTTCTTCGCCTTCTGCCGTCCGGCGAGAGCTGAACTCCAGCGGTCAGTTGCAGCTCTGCCCAACAGCGTGTTCTCAGTTCTGCGGGCAAGCACGCCCTCTTGCCTTGGCCCCGAGAGCAAAGTCCCGAGCGAGCACTCGACTCAGTGCAATGCACCCGGAAGGACGCTCTCGCTCGCCTTTCAAGGAGCGATTCCTAACAGCAGAAGCAGCAGAGGCACAAACTGCACGACGAGAGGGGACAACGTAGAACACGTCTCTGTCCTGGCACATTTGCGTGTGCGATACTTCCCTCCGGCTCTTCGGGCCTTGCGAAGCTCTGTGTACTGCGAGCGCTGCTACTCGCAGCTGAGAAGGACCGTGGAGCTAGCGGCGAATTCGGAGAGCTCTTCGCTGCACTGCGCCGCTCGCAAGCGGCTTCGTTCTTCGCCTTCTGCCGTCCGGCGAGAGCTGAACTCGAGCGGTCAGTTGCAGCTCTGCCCAACAGCGTGTTCTCAGTTCTGCGGGCAAGCACGCCCTCTTGCCTTGGCCCCGAGAGCAAAGTCCCGAGCGAGCACTCGACTCAGTGCAATGCACCCGGAAGGACGCTCTCGCTCGTCTTTCAAGGAGCGATTCCTAACAGCAGAAGCAGCAGAGGCACAAACTGCACGACGAGAGGGGACAACGTAGAACACGTCTCTGTCCTGGCACATTTGCGTGTGCGATACTTCCCTCCGGCTCTTCGGGCCTTGCGAAGCTCTGTGTACTGCGAGCGCTGCTACTCGCAGCTGAGAAGGACCGTGGAGCTAGCGGCGAATTCGGAGAGCTCTTCGCTGCACTGCGCCGCTCGCAAGCGGCTTCGTTCTTCGCCTTCTGCCGTCCGGCGAGAGCTGAACTCGAGCGGTCAGTTGCAGCTCTGCCCAACAGCGTGTTCTCAGTTCTGCGGGCAAGCACGCCCTCTTGCCTTGGCCCGAGAGCAAAGTCCCGAGCGAGCACTCGACTCAGTGCAATGCACCCGGAAGGACGCTCTCGCTCGTCTTTCAAGGAGCGATTCCTAACAGCAGAAGCAGCAGAGGCACAAACTGCACGACGAGAAGGGGACAACGTAGAACACGTCTCTGTCCTGGCACATTTGCGTGTGCGATACTTCCCTCCGGCTCTTCGGGCCTTGCGAAGCTCTGTGTACTGCGAGCGCTGCTACTCGCAGCTGAGAAGGACCGTGGAGCTAGCGGCGAATTCGGAGAGCTCTTCGCTGCACTGCGCCGCTCGCAAGCGGCTTCGTTCTTCGCCTTCTGCCGTCCGGCGAGAGCTGAACTCGAGCGGTCAGTTGCAGCTCTGCCCAACAGCGTGTTCTCAGTTCTGCGGGCAAGCACGCCCTCTTGCCTTGGCCCCGAGAGCAAAGTCCCGAGCGAGCACTCGACTCAGTGCAATGCACCCGGAAGGACGCTCTCGCTCGTCTTTCAAGGAGCGATTCCTAACAGCAGAAGCAGCAGAGGCACAAACTGCACGACGAGAAGGGGACAACGTAGAACACGTCTCTGTCCTGGCACATTTGCGTGTGCGATACTTCCCTCCGGCTCTTCGGGCCTTGCGAAGCTCTGTGTACTGCGAGCGCTGCTACTCGCAGCTGAGAAGGACCGTGGAGCTAGCGGCGAATTCGGAGAGCTCTTCGCTGCACTGCGCCGCTCGCAAGCGGCTTCGTTCTTCGCCTTCTGCCGTCCGGCGAGAGCTGAACTCGAGCGGTCAGTTGCAGCTCTGCCCAACAGCGTGTTCTCAGTTCTGCGGGCAAGCACGCCCTCTTGCCTTGGCCCCGAGAGCAAAGTCCCGAGCGAGCACTCGACTCAGTGCAATGCACCCGGAAGGACGCTCTCGCTCGTCTTTCAAGGAGCGATTCCTAACAGCAGAAGCAGCAGAGGCACAAACTGCACGACGAGAGGGGACAACGTAGAACACGTCTCTGTCCTGGCACATTTGCGTGTGCGATACTTCCCTCCGGCTCTTCGGGCCTTGCGAAGCTCTGTGTACTGCGAGCGCTGCTACTCGCAGCTGAGAAGGACCGTGGAGCTAGCGGCGAATTCGGAGAGCTCTTCGCTGCACTGCGCCGCTCGCAAGCGGCTTCGTTCTTCGCCTTCTGCCGTCCGGCGAGAGCTGAACTCCAGCGGTCAGTTGCAGCTCTGCCCAACAGCGTGTTCTCAGTTCTGCGGGCAAGCACGCCCTCTTGCCTTGGCCCCGAGAGCAAAGTCCCGAGCGAGCACTCGACTCAGTGCAATGCACCCGGAAGGACGCTCTCGCTCGCCTTTCAAGGAGCGATTCCTAACAGCAGAAGCAGCAGAGGCACAAACTGCACGACGAGAGGGGACAACGTAGAACACGTCTCTGTCCTGGCACATTTGCGTGTGCGATACTTCCCTCCGGCTCTTCGGGCCTTGCGAAGCTCTGTGTACTGCGAGCGCTGCTACTCGCAGCTGAGAAGGACCGTGGAGCTAGCGGCGAATTCGGAGAGCTCTTCGCTGCACTGCGCCGCTCGCAAGCGGCTTCGTTCTTCGCCTTCTGCCGTCCGGCGAGAGCTGAACTCCAGCGGTCAGTTGCAGCTCTGCCCAACAGCGTGTTCTCAGTTCTGCGGGCAAGCACGCCCTCTTGCCTTGGCCCCGAGAGCAAAGTCCCGAGCGAGCACTCGACTCAGTGCAATGCACCCGGAAGGACGCTCTCGCTCGCCTTTCAAGGAGCGATTCCTAACAGCAGAAGCAGCAGAGGCACAAACTGCACGACGAGAGGGGACAACGTAGAACACGTCTCTGTCCTGGCACATTTGCGTGTGCGATACTTCCCTCCGGCTCTTCGGGCCTTGCGAAGCTCTGTGTACTGCGAGCGCTGCTACTCGCAGCTGAGAAGGACCGTGGAGCTAGCGGCGAATTCGGAGAGCTCTTCGCTGCACTGCGCCGCTCGCAAGCGGCTTCGTTCTTCGCCTTCTGCCGTCCGGCGAGAGCTGAACTCCAGCGGTCAGTTGCAGCTCTGCCCAACAGCGTGTTCTCAGTTCTGCGGGCAAGCACGCCCTCTTGCCTTGGCCCCGAGAGCAAAGTCCCGAGCGAGCACTCGACTCAGTGCAATGCACCCGGAAGGACGCTCTCGCTCGTCTTTCAAGGAGCGATTCCTAACAGCAGAAGCAGCAGAGGCACAAACTGCACGACGAGAGGGGACAACGTAGAACACGTCTCTGTCCTGGCACATTTGCGTGTGCCATACTTCCCTCCGGCTCTTCGGGCCTTGCGAAGCTCTGTGTACTGCGAGCGCTGCTACTCGCAGCTGAGAAGGACCGTGGAGCTAGCGGCGAATTCGGAGAGCTCTTCGCTGCACTGCGCCGCTCGCAAGCGGCTTCGTTCTTCGCCTTCTGCCGTCCGGCGAGAGCTGAACTCGAGCGGTCAGTTGCAGCTCTGCCCAACAGCGTGTTCTCAGTTCTGCGGGCAAGCACGCCCTCTTGCCTTGGCCCCGAGAGCAAAGTCCCGAGCGAGCACTCGACTCAGTGCAATGCACCCGGAAGGACGCTCTCGCTCGTCTTTCAAGGAGCGATTCCTAACAGCAGAAGCAGCAGAGGCACAAACTGCACGACGAGAGGGGACAACGTAGAACACGTCTCTGTCCTGGCACATTTGCGTGTGCGATACTTCCCTCCGGCTCTTCGGGCCTTGCGAAGCTCTGTGTACTGCGAGCGCTGCTACTCGCAGCTGAGAAGGACCGTGGAGCTAGCGGCGAATTCGGAGAGCTCTTCGCTGCACTGCGCCGCTCGCAAGCGGCTTCGTTCTTCGCCTTCTGCCGTCCGGCGAGAGCTGAACTCCAGCGGTCAGTTGCAGCTCTGCCCAACAGCGTGTTCTCAGTTCTGCGGGCAAGCACGCCCTCTTGCCTTGGCCCCGAGAGCAAAGTCCCGAGCGAGCACTCGACTCAGTGCAATGCACCCGGAAGGACGCTCTCGCTCGTCTTTCAAGGAGCGATTCCTAACAGCAGAAGCAGCAGAGGCACAAACTGCACGACGAGAAGGGGACAACGTAGAACACGTCTCTGTCCTGGCACATTTGCGTGTGCGATACTTCCCTCCGGCTCTTCGGGCCTTGCGAAGCTCTGTGTACTGCGAGCGCTGCTACTCGCAGCTGAGAAGGACCGTGGAGCTAGCGGCGAATTCGGAGAGCTCTTCGCTGCACTGCGCCGCTCGCAAGCGGCTTCGTTCTTCGCCTTCTGCCGTCCGGCGAGAGCTGAACTCGAGCGGTCAGTTGCAGCTCTGCCCAACAGCGTGTTCTCAGTTCTGCGGGCAAGCACGCCCTCTTGCCTTGGCCCCGAGAGCAAAGTCCCGAGCGAGCACTCGACTCAGTGCAATGCACCCGGAAGGACGCTCTCGCTCGTCTTTCAAGGAGCGATTCCTAACAGCAGAAGCAGCAGAGGCACAAACTGCACGACGAGAAGGGACAACGTAGAACACGTCTCTGTCCTGGCACATTTGCGTGTGCCATACTTCCCTCCGGCTCTTCGGGCCTTGCGAAGCTCTGTGTACTGCGAGCGCTGCTACTCGCAGCTGAGAAGGACCGTGGAGCTAGCGGCGAATTCGGAGAGCTCTTCGCTGCACTGCGCCGCTCGCAAGCGGCTTCGTTCTTCGCCTTCTGCCGTCCGGCGAGAGCTGAACTCCAGCGGTCAGTTGCAGCTCTGCCCAACAGCGTGTTCTCAGTTCTGCGGGCAAGCACGCCCTCTTGCCTTGGCCCCGAGAGCAAAGTCCCGAGCGAGCACTCGACTCAGTGCAATGCACCCGGAAGGACGCTCTCGCTCGTCTTTCAAGGAGCGATTCCTAACAGCAGAAGCAGCAGAGGCACAAACTGCACGACGAGAAGGGACAACGTAGAACACGTCTCTGTCCTGGCACATTTGCCGTGTGCCATACTTCCCTCCGGCTCTTCGGGCCTTGCGAAGCTCTGTGTACTGCGAGCGCTGCTACTCGCAGCTGAGAAGGACCGTGGAGCTAGCGGCGAATTCGGAGAGCTCTTCGCTGCACTGCGCCGCTCGCAAGCGGCTTCGTTCTTCGCCTTCTGCCGTCCGGCGAGAGCTGAACTCGAGCGGTCAGTTGCAGCTCTGCCCAACAGCGTGTTCTCAGTTCTGCGGGCAAGCACGCCCTCTTGCCTTGGCCCCGAGTGCAAAGTCCCGAGCGAGCACTCGACTCAGTGCAATGCACCCGGAAGGACGCTCTCGCTCGTCTTTCAAGGAGCGATTCCTAACAGCAGAAGCAGCAGAGGCACAAACTGCACGACGAGAAGGGACAACGTAGAACACGTCTCTGTCCTGGCACATTTGCGTGTGCGATACTTCCCTCCGGCTCTTCGGGCCTTGCGAAGCTCTGTGTACTGCGAGCGCTGCTACTCGCAGCTGAGAAGGACCGTGGAGCTAGCGGCGAATTCGGAGAGCTCTTCGCTGCACTGCGCCGCTCGCAAGCGGCTTCGTTCTTCGCCTTCTGCCGTCCGGCGAGAGCTGAACTCGAGCGGTCAGTTGCAGCTCTGCCCAACAGCGTGTTCTCAGTTCTGCGGGCAAGCACGCCCTCTTGCCTTGGCCCCGAGAGCAAAGTCCCGAGCGAGCACTCGACTCAGTGCAATGCACCCGGAAGGACGCTCTCGCTCGTCTTTCAAGGAGCGATTCCTAACAGCAGAAGCAGCAGAGGCACAAACTGCACGACGAGAGGGGACAACGTAGAACACGTCTCTGTCCTGGCACATTTGCGTGTGCGATACTTCCCTCCGGCTCTTCGGGCCTTGCGAAGCTCTGTGTACTGCGAGCGCTGCTACTCGCAGCTGAGAAGGACCGTGGAGCTAGCGGCGAATTCGGAGAGCTCTTCGCTGCACTGCGCCGCTCGCAAGCGGCTTCGTTCTTCGCCTTCTGCCGTCCGGCGAGAGCTGAACTCCAGCGGTCAGTTGCAGCTCTGCCCAACAGCGTGTTCTCAGTTCTGCGGGCAAGCACGCCCTCTTGCCTTGGCCCCGAGAGCAAAGTCCCGAGCGAGCACTCGACTCAGTGCAATGCACCCGGAAGGACGCTCTCGCTCGTCTTTCAAGGAGCGATTCCTAACAGCAGAAGCAGCAGAGGCACAAACTGCACGACGAGAGGGGACAACGTAGAACACGTCTCTGTCCTGGCACATTTGCGTGTGCGATACTTCCCTCCGGCTCTTCGGGCCTTGCGAAGCTCTGTGTACTGCGAGCGCTGCTACTCGCAGCTGAGAAGGACCGTGGAGCTAGCGGCGAATTCGGAGAGCTCTTCGCTGCACTGCGCCGCTCGCAAGCGGCTTCGTTCTTCGCCTTCTGCCGTCCGGCGAGAGCTGAACTCCAGCGGTCAGTTGCAGCTCTGCCCAACAGCGTGTTCTCAGTTCTGCGGGCAAGCACGCCCTCTTGCCTTGGCCCCGAGAGCAAAGTCCCGAGCGAGCACTCGACTCAGTGCAATGCACCCGGAAGGACGCTCTCGCTCGTCTTTCAAGGAGCGATTCCTAACAGCAGAAGCAGCAGAGGCACAAACTGCACGACGAGAGGGGACAACGTACGAACACGTCTCTGTCCTGGCACATTTGCGTGTGCGATACTTCCCTCCGGCTCTTCGGGCCTTGCGAAGCTCTGTGTACTGCGAGCGCTGCTACTCGCAGCTGAGAAGGACCGTGGAGCTAGCGGCGAATTCGGAGAGCTCTTCGCTGCACTGCGCCGCTCGCAAGCGGCTTCGTTCTTCGCCTTCTGCCGTCCGGCGAGAGCTGAACTCGAGCGGTCAGTTGCAGCTCTGCCCAACAGCGTGTTCTCAGTTCTGCGGGCAAGCACGCCCTCTTGCCTTGGCCCCGAGAGCAAAGTCCCGAGCGAGCACTCGACTCAGTGCAATGCACCCGGAAGGACGCTCTCGCTCGTCTTTCAAGGAGCGATTCCTAACAGCAGAAGCAGCAGAGGCACAAACTGCACGACGAGAAGGGACAACGTA
>NW_028275980.1:0-35990 GCF_052056855.1 Sturnus vulgaris
TGAGAGCGTCCTTCCGGGTGCATTGCACTGAGTCGAGTGCTCGCTCGGGACTTTGCTCTCGGGGCCAAGGCAAGAGGGCGTGCTTGCCCGCAGAACTGAGAACACGCTGTTGGGCAGAGCTGCAACTGACCGCTGGAGTTCAGCTCTCGCCGGACGGCAGAAGGCGAAGAACGAAGCCGCTTGCGAGCGGCGCAGTGCAGCGAAGAGCTCTCCGAATTCGCCGCTAGCTCCACGGTCCTTCTCAGCTGCGAGTAGCAGCGCTCGCAGTACACAGAGCTTCGCAAGGCCCGAAGAGCCGGAGGGAAGTATGGCACAGGCAAATGTGCCAGGACAGAGACGTGTTCTACGTTGTCCCCTCTCGTCGTGCAGTTTGTGCCTCTGCTGCTTCTGCTGTTAGGAATCGCTCCTTGAAAGACGAGCGAGAGCGTCCTTCCGGGTGCATTGCACTGAGTCGAGTGCTCGCTCGGGACTTTGCTCTCGGGGCCAAGGCAAGAGGGCGTGCTTGCCCGCAGAACTTATAACACGCTGTTGGGCAGAGCTGCAACTGACCGCTCGAGTTCAGCTCTCGCCGGACGGCAGAAGGCGAAGAACGAAGCCGCTTGCGAGCGGCGCAGTGCAGCGAAGAGCTCTCCGAATTCGCCGCTAGCTCCACGGTCCTTCTCAGCTGCGAGTAGCAGCGCTCGCAGTACACAGAGCTTCGCAAGGCCCGAAGAGCCGGAGGGAAGTATGGCACAGGCAAATGTGCCAGGACAGAGACGTGTTCTACGTTGTCCCCTCTCGTCGTGCAGTTTGTGCCTCTGCTGCTTCTGCTGTTAGGAATCGCTCCTTGAAAGACGAGCGAGAGCGTCCTTCCGGGTGCATTGCACTGAGTCGAGTGCTCGCTCGGGACTTTGCACTCGGGGCCAAGGCAAGAGGGCGTGCTTGCCCGCAGAACTGAGAACACGCTGTTGGGCAGAGCTGCAACTGACCGCTCGAGTTCAGCTCTCGCCGGACGGCAGAAGGCGAAGAACGAAGCCGCTTGCGAGCGGCGCAGTGCAGCGAAGAGCTCTCCGAATTCGCCGCTAGCTCCACGGTCCTTCTCAGCTGCGAGTAGCAGCGCTCGCAGTACACAGAGCTTCGCAAGGCCCGAAGAGCCGGAGGGAAGTATCGCACACGCAAATGTGCCAGGACAGAGACGTGTTCTACCTTGTCCCCTCTCGTCGTGCAGTTTGTGCCTCTGCTGCTTCTGCTGTTAGGAATCGCTCCTTGAAAGACGAGCGAGAGCGTCCTTCCGGGTGCATTGCACTGAGTCGAGTGCTCGCTCGGGACTTTGCTCTCGGGGCCAAGGCAAGAGGGCGTGCTTGCCCGCAGAACTGAGAACACGCTGTTGGGCAGAGCTGCAACTGACCGCTGGAGTTCAGCTCTCGCCGGACGGCAGAAGGCGAAGAACGAAGCCGCTTGCGAGCGGCGCAGTGCAGCGAAGAGCTCTCCGAATTCGCCGCTAGCTCCACGGTCCTTCTCAGCTGCGAGTAGCAGCGCTCGCAGTACACAGAGCTTCGCAAGGCCCGAAGAGCCGGAGGTAAGTATGGCACAGGCAAATGTGCCAGGACAGAGACGTGTTCTACGTTGTCCCCTCTCGTCGTGCAGTTTGTGCCTCTGCTGCTTCTGCTGTTAGGAATCGCTCCTTGAAAGGCGAGCGAGAGCGTCCTTCCGGGTGCATTGCACTGAGTCGAGTGCTCGCTCGGGACTTTGCTCTCGGGGCCAAGGCAAGAGGGCGTGCTTGCCCGCAGAACTGAGAACACGCTGTTGGGCAGAGCTGCAACTGACCGCTGGAGTTCAGCTCTCGCCGGACGGCAGAAGGCGAAGAACGAAGCCGCTTGCGAGCGGCGCAGTGCAGCGAAGAGCTCTCCGAATTCGCCGCTAGCTCCACGGTCCTTCTCAGCTGCGAGTAGCAGCGCTCGCAGTACACAGAGCTTCGCAAGGCCCGAAGAGCCGGAGGGAAGTATGGCACAGGCAAATGTGCCAGGACAGAGACGTGTTCTACGTTGTCCCCTCTCGTCGTGCAGTTTGTGCCTCTGCTGCTTCTGCTGTTAGGAATCGCTCCTTGAAAGGCGAGCGAGAGCGTCCTTCCGGGTGCATTGCACTGAGTCGAGTGCTCGCTCGGGACTTTGCTCTCGGGGCCAAGGCAAGAGCGCGTGCTTGCCCGCAGAACTGAGAACACGCTGTTGGGCAGAGCTGCAACTGACCGCTGGAGTTCAGCTCTCGCCGGACGGCAGAAGGCGAAGAACGAAGCCGCTTGCGAGCGGCGCAGTGCAGCGAAGAGCTCTCCGAATTCGCCGCTAGCTCCACTGTCCTTCTCAGCTGCGAGTAGCAGCGCTCGCAGTACACAGAGCTTCGCAAGGCCCGAAGAGCCGGAGGGAAGTATCGCACACGCAAATGTGCCAGGACAGAGACGTGTTCTACGTTGTCCCCTCTCGTCGTGCAGTTTGTGCCTCTGCTGCTTCTGCTGTTAGGAATCGCTCCTTGAAAGGCGAGCGAGAGCGTCCTTCCGGGTGCATTGCACTGAGTCGAGTGCTCGCTCGGGACTTTGCTCTCGGGGCCAAGGCAAGAGGGCGTGCTTGCCCGCAGAACTGAGAACACGCTGTTGGGCAGAGCTGCAACTGACCGCTGGAGTTCAGCTCTCGCCGGACGGCAGAAGGCGAAGAACGAAGCCGCTTGCGAGCGGCGCAGTGCAGCGAAGAGCTCTCCGAATTCGCCGCTAGCTCCACGGTCCTTCTCAGCTGCGAGTAGCAGCGCTCGCAGTACACAGAGCTTCGCAAGGCCCGAAGAGCCGGAGGGAAGTATCGCACACGCAAATGTGCCAGGACAGAGACGTGTTCTACGTTGTCCCCTCTCGTCGTGCAGTTTGTGCCTCTGCTGCTTCTGCTGTTAGGAATCGCTCCTTGAAAGGCGAGCGAGAGCGTCCTTCCGGGTGCATTGCACTGAGTCGAGTGCTCGCTCGGGACTTTGCACTCGGGGCCAAGGCAAGAGGGCGTGCTTGCCCGCAGAACTGAGAACACGCTGTTGGGCAGAGCTGCAACTGACCGCTCGAGTTCAGCTCTCGCCGGACGGCAGAAGGCGAAGAACGAAGCCGCTTGCGAGCGGCGCAGTGCAGCGAAGAGCTCTCCGAATTCGCCGCTAGCTCCACGGTCCTTCTCAGCTGCGAGTAGCAGCGCTCGCAGTACACAGAGCTTCGCAAGGCCCGAAGAGCCGGAGGGAAGTATGGCACAGGCAAATGTGCCAGGACAGAGACGTGTTCTACGTTGTCCCCTTCTCGTCGTGCAGTTTGTGCCTCTGCTGCTTCTGCTGTTAGGAATCGCTCCTTGAAAGACGAGCGAGAGCGTCATTCCGGGTGCATTGCACTGAGTCGAGTGCTCGCTCGGGACTTTGCTCTCGGGGCCAAGGCAAGAGGGCGTGCTTGCCCGCAGAACTGAGAACACGCTGTTGGGCAGAGCTGCAACTGACCGCTCGAGTTCAGCTCTCGCCGGACGGCAGAAGGCGAAGAACGAAGCCCCTTGCGAGCGGCGCAGTGCAGCGAAGAGCTCTCCGAATTCGCCGCTAGCTCCACGGTCCTTCTCAGCTGCGAGTAGCAGCGCTCGCAGTACACAGAGCTTCGCAAGGCCCGAAGAGCCGGAGGGAAGTATCGCACACGCAAATGTGCCAGGACAGAGACGTGTTCTACGTTGTCCCCTCTCGTCGTGCAGTTTGTGCCTCTGCTGCTTCTGCTGTTAGGAATCGCTCCTTGAAAGGCGAGCGAGAGCGTCCTTCCGGGTGCATTGCACTGAGTCGAGTGCTCGCTCGGGACTTTGCTCTCGGGGCCAAGGCAAGAGGGCGTGCTTGCCCGCAGAACTGAGAACACGCTGTTGGGCAGAGCTGCAACTGACCGCTGGAGTTCAGCTCTCGCCGGACGGCAGAAGGCGAAGAACGAAGCCGCTTGCGAGCGGCGCAGTGCAGCGAAGAGCTCTCCGAATTCGCCGCTAGCTCCACGGTCCTTCTCAGCTGCGAGTAGCAGCGCTCGCAGTACACAGAGCTTCGCAAGGCCCGAAGAGCCGGAGGGAAGTATCGCACACGCAAATGTGCCAGGACAGAGACGTGTTCTACGTTGTCCCCTCTCGTCGTGCAGTTTGTGCCTCTGCTGCTTCTGCTGTTAGGAATCGCTCCTTGAAAGACGAGCGAGAGCGTCCTTCCGGGTGCATTGCACTGAGTCGAGTGCTCGCTCGGGACTTTGCTCTCGGGGCCAAGGCAAGAGGGCGTGCTTGCCCGCAGAACTGAGAACACGCTGTTGGGCAGAGCTGCAACTGACCGCTCGAGTTCAGCTCTCGCCGGACGGCAGAAGGCGAAGAACGAAGCCGCTTGCGAGCGGCGCAGTGCAGCGAAGAGCTCTCCGAATTCGCCGCTAGCTCCACGGTCCTTCTCAGCTGCGAGTAGCAGCGCTCGCAGTACACAGAGCTTCGCAAGGCCCGAAGACCCGGAGGGAAGTATCGCACACGCAAATGTGCCAGGACAGAGACGTGTTCTACGTTGTCCCTTCTCGTCGTGCAGTTTGTGCCTCTGCTGCTTCTGCTGTTAGGCATCGCTCCTTGAAAGGCGAGCGAGAGCGTCCTTCCGGGTGCATTGCACTGAGTCGAGTGCTCGCTCGGGACTTTGCTCTCGGGGCCAAGGCAAGAGGGCGTGCTTGCCCGCAGAACTGAGAACACGCTGTTGGGCAGAGCTGCAACTGACCGCTCGAGTTCAGCTCTCGCCGGACGGCAGAAGGCGAAGAACGAAGCCGCTTGCGAGCGGCGCAGTGCAGCGAAGAGCTCTCCGAATTCGCCGCTAGCTCCACGGTCCTTCTCAGCTGCGAGTAGCAGCGCTCGCAGTACACAGAGCTTCGCAAGGCCCGAAGACCCGGAGGGAAGTATCGCACACGCAAATGTGCCAGGACAGAGACGTGTTCTACGTTGTCCCCTCTCGTCGTGCAGTTTGTGCCTCTGCTGCTTCTGCTGTTAGGAATCGCTCCTTGAAAGGCGAGCGAGAGCGTCCTTCCGGGTGCATTGCACTGAGTCGAGTGCTCGCTCGGGACTTTGCTCTCGGGGCCAAGGCAAGAGGGCGTGCTTGCCCGCAGAACTGAGAACACGCTGTTGGGCAGAGCTGCAACTGACCGCTGGAGTTCAGCTCTCGCCGGACGGCAGAAGGCGAAGAACGAAGCCGCTTGCGAGCGGCGCAGTGCAGCGAAGAGCTCTCCGAATTCGCCGCTAGCTCCACGGTCCTTCTCAGCTGCGAGTAGCAGCGCTCGCAGTACACAGAGCTTCGCAAGGCCCGAAGAGCCGGAGGGAAGTATCGCACACGCAAATGTGCCAGGACAGAGACGTGTTCTACGTTGTCCCCTCTCGTCGTGCAGTTTGTGCCTCTGCTGCTTCTGCTGTTAGGAATCGCTCCTTGAAAGACGAGCGAGAGCGTCCTTCCGGGTGCATTGCACTGAGTCGAGTGCTCGCTCGGGACTTTGCACTCGGGGCCAAGGCAAGAGGGCGTGCTTGCCCGCAGAACTGAGAACACGCTGTTGGGCAGAGCTGCAACTGACCGCTGGAGTTCAGCTCTCGCCGGACGGCAGAAGGCGAAGAACGAAGCCGCTTGCGAGCGGCGCAGTGCAGCGAAGAGCTCTCCGAATTCGCCGCTAGCTCCACGGTCCTTCTCAGCTGCGAGTAGCAGCGCTCGCAGTACACGGAGCTTCGCAAGGCCCGAAGAGCCGGAGGGAAGTATGGCACACGCAAATGTGCCAGGACAGAGACGTGTTCTACGTTGTCCCTTCTCGTCGTGCAGTTTGTGCCTCTGCTGCTTCTGCTGTTAGGAATCGCTCCTTGAAAGACGAGCGAGAGCGTCCTTCCGGGTGCATTGCACTGAGTCGAGTGCTCGCTCGGGACTTTGCTCTCGGGGCCAAGGCAAGAGGGCGTGCTTGCCCGCAGAACTGAGAACACGCTGTTGGGCAGAGCTGCAACTGACCGCTGGAGTTCAGCTCTCGCCGGACGGCAGAAGGCGAAGAACGAAGCCGCTTGCGAGCGGCGCAGTGCAGCGAAGAGCTCTCCGAATTCGCCGCTAGCTCCACGGTCCTTCTCAGCTGCGAGTAGCAGCGCTCGCAGTACACAGAGCTTCGCAAGGCCCGAAGAGCCGGAGGGAAGTATCGCACACGCAAATGTGCCAGGACAGAGACGTGTTCTACGTTGTCCCCTCTCGTCGTGCAGTTTGTGCCTCTGCTGCTTCTGCTGTTAGGAATCGCTCCTTGAAAGACGAGCGAGAGCGTCCTTCCGGGTGCATTGCACTGAGTCGAGTGCTCGCTCGGGACTTTGCTCTCGGGGCCAAGGCAAGAGGGCGTGCTTGCCCGCAGAACTGAGAACACGCTGTTGGGCAGAGCTGCAACTGACCGCTCGAGTTCAGCTCTCGCCGGACGGCAGAAGGCGAAGAACGAAGCCGCTTGCGAGCGGCGCAGTGCAGCGAAGAGCTCTCCGAATTCGCCGCTAGCTCCACGGTCCTTCTCAGCTGCGAGTAGCAGCGCTCGCAGTACACAGAGCTTCGCAAGGCCCGAAGACCCGGAGGGAAGTATCGCACACGCAAATGTGCCAGGACAGAGACGTGTTCTACGTTGTCCCTTCTCGTCGTGCAGTTTGTGCCTCTGCTGCTTCTGCTGTTAGGCATCGCTCCTTGAAAGGCGAGCGAGAGCGTCCTTCCGGGTGCATTGCACTGAGTCGAGTGCTCGCTCGGGACTTTGCTCTCGGGGCCAAGGCAAGAGGGCGTGCTTGCCCGCAGAACTGAGAACACGCTGTTGGGCAGAGCTGCAACTGACCGCTCGAGTTCAGCTCTCGCCGGACGGCAGAAGGCGAAGAACGAAGCCGCTTGCGAGCGGCGCAGTGCAGCGAAGAGCTCTCCGAATTCGCCGCTAGCTCCACGGTCCTTCTCAGCTGCGAGTAGCAGCGCTCGCAGTACACAGAGCTTCGCAAGGCCCGAAGACCCGGAGGGAAGTATCGCACACGCAAATGTGCCAGGACAGAGACGTGTTCTACGTTGTCCCCTCTCGTCGTGCAGTTTGTGCCTCTGCTGCTTCTGCTGTTAGGAATCGCTCCTTGAAAGGCGAGCGAGAGCGTCCTTCCGGGTGCATTGCACTGAGTCGAGTGCTCGCTCGGGACTTTGCTCTCGGGGCCAAGGCAAGAGGGCGTGCTTGCCCGCAGAACTGAGAACACGCTGTTGGGCAGAGCTGCAACTGACCGCTGGAGTTCAGCTCTCGCCGGACGGCAGAAGGCGAAGAACGAAGCCGCTTGCGAGCGGCGCAGTGCAGCGAAGAGCTCTCCGAATTCGCCGCTAGCTCCACGGTCCTTCTCAGCTGCGAGTAGCAGCGCTCGCAGTACACAGAGCTTCGCAAGGCCCGAAGAGCCGGAGGGAAGTATCGCACACGCAAATGTGCCAGGACAGAGACGTGTTCTACGTTGTCCCCTCTCGTCGTGCAGTTTGTGCCTCTGCTGCTTCTGCTGTTAGGAATCGCTCCTTGAAAGGCGAGCGAGAGCGTCCTTCCGGGTGCATTGCACTGAGTCGAGTGCTCGCTCGGGACTTTGCTCTCGGGGCCAAGGCAAGAGGGCGTGCTTGCCCGCAGAACTGAGAACACGCTGTTGGGCAGAGCTGCAACTGACCGCTGGAGTTCAGCTCTCGCCGGACGGCAGAAGGCGAAGAACGAAGCCGCTTGCGAGCGGCGCAGTGCAGCGAAGAGCTCTCCGAATTCGCCGCTAGCTCCACGGTCCTTCTCAGCTGCGAGTAGCAGCGCTCGCAGTACACAGAGCTTCGCAAGGCCCGAAGAGCCGGAGGGAAGTATCGCACACGCAAATGTGCCAGGACAGAGACGTGTTCTACGTTGTCCCCTCTCGTCGTGCAGTTTGTGCCTCTGCTGCTTCTGCTGTTAGGAATCGCTCCTTGAAAGACGAGCGAGAGCGTCCTTCCGGGTGCATTGCACTGAGTCGAGTGCTCGCTCGGGACTTTGCACTCGGGGCCAAGGCAAGAGGGCGTGCTTGCCCGCAGAACTGAGAACACGCTGTTGGGCAGAGCTGCAACTGACCGCTGGAGTTCAGCTCTCGCCGGACGGCAGAAGGCGAAGAACGAAGCCGCTTGCGAGCGGCGCAGTGCAGCGAAGAGCTCTCCGAATTCGCCGCTAGCTCCACGGTCCTTCTCAGCTGCGAGTAGCAGCGCTCGCAGTACACGGAGCTTCGCAAGGCCCGAAGAGCCGGAGGGAAGTATGGCACACGCAAATGTGCCAGGACAGAGACGTGTTCTACGTTGTCCCTTCTCGTCGTGCAGTTTGTGCCTCTGCTGCTTCTGCTGTTAGGAATCGCTCCTTGAAAGACGAGCGAGAGCGTCCTTCCGGGTGCATTGCACTGAGTCGAGTGCTCGCTCGGGACTTTGCACTCGGGGCCAAGGCAAGAGGGCGTGCTTGCCCGCAGAACTGAGAACACGCTGTTGGGCAGAGCTGCAACTGACCGCTCGAGTTCAGCTCTCGCCGGACGGCAGAAGGCGAAGAACGAAGCCGCTTGCGAGCGGCGCAGTGCAGCGAAGAGCTCTCCGAATTCGCCGCTAGCTCCACGGTCCTTCTCAGCTGCGAGTAGCAGCGCTCGCAGTACACAGAGCTTCGCAAGGCCCGAAGACCCGGAGGGAAGTATCGCACACGCAAATGTGCCAGGACAGAGACGTGTTCTACGTTGTCCCTTCTCGTCGTGCAGTTCGTGCCTCTGCTGCTTCTGCTGTTAGGAATCGCTCCTTGAAAGACGAGCGAGAGCGTCCTTCCGGGTGCATTGCACTGAGTCGAGTGCTGGCTCGGGACTTTGCTCTCGGGGCCAAGGCAAGAGGGCGTGCTTGCCCGCAGAACTGAGAACACGCTGTTGGGCAGAGCTGCAACTGACCGCTGGAGTTCAGCTCTCGCCGGACGGCAGAAGGCGAAGAACGAAGCCGCTTGCGAGCGGCGCAGTGCAGCGAAGAGCTCTCCGAATTCGCCGCTAGCTCCACGGTCCTTCTCAGCTGCGAGTAGCAGCGCTCGCAGTACACGGAGCTTCGCAAGGCCCGAAGAGCCGGAGGGAAGTATCGCACACGCAAATGTGCCAGGACAGAGACGTGTTCTACGGTGTCCCCTCTCGTCGTGCAGTTCGTGCCTCTGCTGCTTCTGCTGTTAGGAATCGCTCCTTGAAAGGCGAGCGAGAGCGTCCTTCCGGGTGCATTGCACTGAGTCGAGTGCTCGCTCGGGACTTTGCACTCGGGGCCAAGGCAAGAGGGCGTGCTTGCCCGCAGAACTGAGAACACGCTGTTGGGCAGAGCTGCAACTGACCGCTGGAGTTCAGCTCTCGCCGGACGGCAGAAGGCGAAGAACGAAGCCGCTTGCGAGCGGCGCAGTGCAGCGAAGAGCTCTCCGAATTCGCCGCTAGCTCCACGGTCCTTCTCAGCTGCGAGTAGCAGCGCTCGCAGTACACGGAGCTTCGCAAGGCCCGAAGAGCCGGAGGGAAGTATCGCACACGCAAATGTGCCAGGACAGAGACGTGTTCTACGGTGTCCCCTCTCGTCGTGCAGTTCGTGCCTCTGCTGCTTCTGCTGTTAGGAATCGCTCCTTGAAAGGCGAGCGAGAGCGTCCTTCCGGGTGCATTGCACTGAGTCGAGTGCTCGCTCGGGACTTTGCTCTCGGGGCCAAGGCAAGAGGGCGTGCTTGCCCGCAGAACTGAGAACACGCTGTTGGGCAGAGCTGCAACTGACCGCTGGAGTTCAGCTCTCGCCGGACGGCAGAAGGCGAAGAACGAAGCCGCTTGCGAGCGGCGCAGTGCAGCGAAGAGCTCTCCGAATTCGCCGCTAGCTCCACGGTCCTTCTCAGCTGCGAGTAGCAGCGCTCGCAGTACACAGAGCTTCGCAAGGCCCGAAGAGCCGGAGGGAAGTATCGCACACGCAAATGTGCCAGGACAGAGACGTGTTCTACGTTGTCCCCTCTCGTCGTGCAGTTTGTGCCTCTGCTGCTTCTGCTGTTAGGAATCGCTCCTTGAAAGACGAGCGAGAGCGTCCTTCCGGGTGCATTGCACTGAGTCGAGTGCTCGCTCGGGACTTTGCACTCGGGGCCAAGGCAAGAGGGCGTGCTTGCCCGCAGAACTGAGAACACGCTGTTGGGCAGAGCTGCAACTGACCGCTCGAGTTCAGCTCTCGCCGGACGGCAGAAGGCGAAGAACGAAGCCGCTTGCGAGCGGCGCAGTGCAGCGAAGAGCTCTCCGAATTCGCCGCTAGCTCCACGGTCCTTCTCAGCTGCGAGTAGCAGCGCTCGCAGTACACAGAGCTTCGCAAGGCCCGAAGACCCGGAGGGAAGTATCGCACACGCAAATGTGCCAGGACAGAGACGTGTTCTACGTTGTCCCTTCTCGTCGTGCAGTTCGTGCCTCTGCTGCTTCTGCTGTTAGGAATCGCTCCTTGAAAGACGAGCGAGAGCGTCCTTCCGGGTGCATTGCACTGAGTCGAGTGCTGGCTCGGGACTTTGCTCTCGGGGCCAAGGCAAGAGGGCGTGCTTGCCCGCAGAACTGAGAACACGCTGTTGGGCAGAGCTGCAACTGACCGCTGGAGTTCAGCTCTCGCCGGACGGCAGAAGGCGAAGAACGAAGCCGCTTGCGAGCGGCGCAGTGCAGCGAAGAGCTCTCCGAATTCGCCGCTAGCTCCACGGTCCTTCTCAGCTGCGAGTAGCAGCGCTCGCAGTACACGGAGCTTCGCAAGGCCCGAAGAGCCGGAGGGAAGTATCGCACACGCAAATGTGCCAGGACAGAGACGTGTTCTACGGTGTCCCCTCTCGTCGTGCAGTTCGTGCCTCTGCTGCTTCTGCTGTTAGGAATCGCTCCTTGAAAGGCGAGCGAGAGCGTCCTTCCGGGTGCATTGCACTGAGTCGAGTGCTCGCTCGGGACTTTGCACTCGGGGCCAAGGCAAGAGGGCGTGCTTGCCCGCAGAACTGAGAACACGCTGTTGGGCAGAGCTGCAACTGACCGCTGGAGTTCAGCTCTCGCCGGACGGCAGAAGGCGAAGAACGAAGCCGCTTGCGAGCGGCGCAGTGCAGCGAAGAGCTCTCCGAATTCGCCGCTAGCTCCACGGTCCTTCTCAGCTGCGAGTAGCAGCGCTCGCAGTACACGGAGCTTCGCAAGGCCCGAAGAGCCGGAGGGAAGTATCGCACACGCAAATGTGCCAGGACAGAGACGTGTTCTACGGTGTCCCCTCTCGTCGTGCAGTTCGTGCCTCTGCTGCTTCTGCTGTTAGGAATCGCTCCTTGAAAGGCGAGCGAGAGCGTCCTTCCGGGTGCATTGCACTGAGTCGAGTGCTCGCTCGGGACTTTGCTCTCGGGGCCAAGGCAAGAGGGCGTGCTTGCCCGCAGAACTGAGAACACGCTGTTGGGCAGAGCTGCAACTGACCGCTGGAGTTCAGCTCTCGCCGGACGGCAGAAGGCGAAGAACGAAGCCGCTTGCGAGCGGCGCAGTGCAGCGAAGAGCTCTCCGAATTCGCCGCTAGCTCCACGGTCCTTCTCAGCTGCGAGTAGCAGCGCTCGCAGTACACAGAGCTTCGCAAGGCCCGAAGAGCCGGAGGGAAGTATCGCACACGCAAATGTGCCAGGACAGAGACGTGTTCTACGTTGTCCCCTCTCGTCGTGCAGTTTGTGCCTCTGCTGCTTCTGCTGTTAGGAATCGCTCCTTGAAAGACGAGCGAGAGCGTCCTTCCGGGTGCATTGCACTGAGTCGAGTGCTCGCTCGGGACTTTGCACTCGGGGCCAAGGCAAGAGGGCGTGCTTGCCCGCAGAACTGAGAACACGCTGTTGGGCAGAGCTGCAACTGACCGCTCGAGTTCAGCTCTCGCCGGACGGCAGAAGGCGAAGAACGAAGCCGCTTGCGAGCGGCGCAGTGCAGCGAAGAGCTCTCCGAATTCGCCGCTAGCTCCACGGTCCTTCTCAGCTGCGAGTAGCAGCGCTCGCAGTACACAGAGCTTCGCAAGGCCCGAAGAGCCGGAGGGAAGTATCGCACACGCAAATGTGCCAGGACAGAGACGTGTTCTACCTTGTCCCCTCTCGTCGTGCAGTTTGTGCCTCTGCTGCTTCTGCTGTTAGGAATCGCTCCTTGAAAGACGAGCGAGAGCGTCCTTCCGGGTGCATTGCACTGAGTCGAGTGCTCGCTCGGGACTTTGCTCTCGGGGCCAAGGCAAGAGGGCGTGCTTGCCCGCAGAACTGAGAACACGCTGTTGGGCAGAGCTGCAACTGACCGCTGGAGTTCAGCTCTCGCCGGACGGCAGAAGGCGAAGAACGAAGCCGCTTGCGAGCGGCGCAGTGCAGCGAAGAGCTCTCCGAATTCGCCGCTAGCTCCACGGTCCTTCTCAGCTGCGAGTAGCAGCGCTCGCAGTACACAGAGCTTCGCAAGGCCCGAAGAGCCGGAGGTAAGTATGGCACAGGCAAATGTGCCAGGACAGAGACGTGTTCTACGTTGTCCCCTCTCGTCGTGCAGTTTGTGCCTCTGCTGCTTCTGCTGTTAGGAATCGCTCCTTGAAAGGCGAGCGAGAGCGTCCTTCCGGGTGCATTGCACTGAGTCGAGTGCTCGCTCGGGACTTTGCTCTCGGGGCCAAGGCAAGAGGGCGTGCTTGCCCGCAGAACTGAGAACACGCTGTTGGGCAGAGCTGCAACTGACCGCTGGAGTTCAGCTCTCGCCGGACGGCAGAAGGCGAAGAACGAAGCCGCTTGCGAGCGGCGCAGTGCAGCGAAGAGCTCTCCGAATTCGCCGCTAGCTCCACGGTCCTTCTCAGCTGCGAGTAGCAGCGCTCGCAGTACACAGAGCTTCGCAAGGCCCGAAGAGCCGGAGGGAAGTATGGCACAGGCAAATGTGCCAGGACAGAGACGTGTTCTACGTTGTCCCCTCTCGTCGTGCAGTTTGTGCCTCTGCTGCTTCTGCTGTTAGGAATCGCTCCTTGAAAGGCGAGCGAGAGCGTCCTTCCGGGTGCATTGCACTGAGTCGAGTGCTCGCTCGGGACTTTGCTCTCGGGGCCAAGGCAAGAGCGCGTGCTTGCCCGCAGAACTGAGAACACGCTGTTGGGCAGAGCTGCAACTGACCGCTGGAGTTCAGCTCTCGCCGGACGGCAGAAGGCGAAGAACGAAGCCGCTTGCGAGCGGCGCAGTGCAGCGAAGAGCTCTCCGAATTCGCCGCTAGCTCCACTGTCCTTCTCAGCTGCGAGTAGCAGCGCTCGCAGTACACAGAGCTTCGCAAGGCCCGAAGAGCCGGAGGGAAGTATCGCACACGCAAATGTGCCAGGACAGAGACGTGTTCTACGTTGTCCCCTCTCGTCGTGCAGTTTGTGCCTCTGCTGCTTCTGCTGTTAGGAATCGCTCCTTGAAAGGCGAGCGAGAGCGTCCTTCCGGGTGCATTGCACTGAGTCGAGTGCTCGCTCGGGACTTTGCTCTCGGGGCCAAGGCAAGAGGGCGTGCTTGCCCGCAGAACTGAGAACACGCTGTTGGGCAGAGCTGCAACTGACCGCTGGAGTTCAGCTCTCGCCGGACGGCAGAAGGCGAAGAACGAAGCCGCTTGCGAGCGGCGCAGTGCAGCGAAGAGCTCTCCGAATTCGCCGCTAGCTCCACGGTCCTTCTCAGCTGCGAGTAGCAGCGCTCGCAGTACACAGAGCTTCGCAAGGCCCGAAGAGCCGGAGGGAAGTATCGCACACGCAAATGTGCCAGGACAGAGACGTGTTCTACGTTGTCCCCTCTCGTCGTGCAGTTTGTGCTTCTGCTGCTTCTGCTGTTAGGAATCGCTCCTTGAAAGGCGAGCAAGAGCGTCCTTCCGGGTGCATTGCACTGAGTCGAGTGCTCGCTCGGGACTTTGCACTCGGGGCCAAGGCAAGAGGGCGTGCTTGCCCGCAGAACTGAGAACACGCTGTTGGGCAGAGCTGCAACTGACCGCTGGAGTTCAGCTCTCGCCGGACGGCAGAAGGCGAAGAACGAAGCCGCTTGCGAGCGGCGCAGTGCAGCGAAGAGCTCTCCGAATTCGCCGCTAGCTCCACGGTCCTTCTCAGCTGCGAGTAGCAGCGCTCGCAGTACACAGAGCTTCGCAAGGCCCGAAGAGCCGGAGGGAAGTATCGCACACGCAAATGTGCCAGGACAGAGACGTGTTCTACGTTGTCCCCTTCTCGTCGTGCAGTTTGTGCCTCTGCTGCTTCTGCTGTTAGGAATCGCTCCTTGAAAGACGAGCGAGAGCGTCATTCCGGGTGCATTGCACTGAGTCGAGTGCTCGCTCGGGACTTTGCTCTCGGGGCCAAGGCAAGAGGGCGTGCTTGCCCGCAGAACTGAGAACACGCTGTTGGGCAGAGCTGCAACTGACCGCTCGAGTTCAGCTCTCGCCGGACGGCAGAAGGCGAAGAACGAAGCCCCTTGCGAGCGGCGCAGTGCAGCGAAGAGCTCTCCGAATTCGCCGCTAGCTCCACGGTCCTTCTCAGCTGCGAGTAGCAGCGCTCGCAGTACACAGAGCTTCGCAAGGCCCGAAGAGCCGGAGGGAAGTATCGCACACGCAAATGTGCCAGGACAGAGACGTGTTCTACGTTGTCCCCTCTCGTCGTGCAGTTTGTGCCTCTGCTGCTTCTGCTGTTAGGAATCGCTCCTTGAAAGACGAGCGAGAGCGTCCTTCCGGGTGCATTGCACTGAGTCGAGTGCTCGCTCGGGACTTTGCTCTCGGGGCCAAGGCAAGAGGGCGTGCTTGCCCGCAGAACTGAGAACACGCTGTTGGGCAGAGCTGCAACTGACCGCTGGAGTTCAGCTCTCGCCGGACGGCAGAAGGCGAAGAACGAAGCCGCTTGCGAGCGGCGCAGTGCAGCGAAGAGCTCTCCGAATTCGCCGCTAGCTCCACGGTCCTTCTCAGCTGCGAGTAGCAGCGCTCGCAGTACACAGAGCTTCGCAAGGCCCGAAGAGCCGGAGGGAAGTATCGCACACGCAAATGTGCCAGGACAGAGACGTGTTCTACGGTGTCCCCTCTCGTCGTGCAGTTTGTGCCTCTGCTGCTTCTGCTGTTAGGAATCGCTCCTTGAAAGACGAGCGAGAGCGTCCTTCCGGGTGCATTGCACTGAGTCGAGTGCTCGCTCGGGACTTTGCACTCGGGGCCAAGGCAAGAGGGCGTGCTTGCCCGCAGAACTGAGAACACGCTGTTGGGCAGAGCTGCAACTGACCGCTGGAGTTCAGCTCTCGCCGGACGGCAGAAGGCGAAGAACGAAGCCGCTTGCGAGCGGCGCAGTGCAGCGAAGAGCTCTCCGAATTCGCCGCTAGCTCCACGGTCCTTCTCAGCTGCGAGTAGCAGCGCTCGCAGTACACAGAGCTTCGCAAGGCCCGAAGAGCCGGAGGGAAGTATCGCACACGCAAATGTGCCAGGACAGAGACGTGTTCTACGTTGTCCCTTCTCGTCGTGCAGTTTGTGCCTCTGCTGCTTCTGCTGTTAGGAATCGCTCCTTGAAAGACGAGCGAGAGCGTCCTTCCGGGTGCATTGCACTGAGTCGAGTGCTCGCTCGGGACTTTGCTCTCGGGGCCAAGGCAAGAGGGCGTGCTTGCCCGCAGAACTGAGAACACGCTGTTGGGCAGAGCTGCAACTGACCGCTGGAGTTCAGCTCTCGCCGGACGGCAGAAGGCGAAGAACGAAGCCGCTTGCGAGCGGCGCAGTGCAGCGAAGAGCTCTCCGAATTCGCCGCTAGCTCCACGGTCCTTCTCAGCTGCGAGTAGCAGCGCTCGCAGTACACAGAGCTTCGCAAGGCCCGAAGAGCCGGAGGGAAGTATCGCACACGCAAATGTGCCAGGACAGAGACGTGTTCTACGTTGTCCCCTCTCGTCGTGCAGTTTGTGCCTCTGCTGCTTCTGCTGTTAGGAATCGCTCCTTGAAAGACGAGCGAGAGCGTCCTTCCGGGTGCATTGCACTGAGTCGAGTGCTCGCTCGGGACTTTGCTCTCGGGGCCAAGGCAAGAGGGCGTGCTTGCCCGCAGAACTGAGAACACGCTGTTGGGCAGAGCTGCAACTGACCGCTGGAGTTCAGCTCTCGCCGGACGGCAGAAGGCGAAGAACGAAGCCGCTTGCGAGCGGCGCAGTGCAGCGAAGAGCTCTCCGAATTCGCCGCTAGCTCCACGGTCCTTCTCAGCTGCGAGTAGCAGCGCTCGCAGTACACAGAGCTTCGCAAGGCCCGAAGAGCCGGAGGGAAGTATCGCACACGCAAATGTGCCAGGACAGAGACGTGTTCTACGTTGTCCCCTCTCGTCGTGCAGTTTGTGCCTCTGCTGCTTCTGCTGTTAGGAATCGCTCCTTGAAAGACGAGCGAGAGCGTCCTTCCGGGTGCATTGCACTGAGTCGAGTGCTCGCTCGGGACTTTGCTCTCGGGGCCAAGGCAAGAGGGCGTGCTTGCCCGCAGAACTGAGAACACGCTGTTGGGCAGAGCTGCAACTGACCGCTCGAGTTCAGCTCTCGCCGGACGGCAGAAGGCGAAGAACGAAGCCGCTTGCGAGCGGCGCAGTGCAGCGAAGAGCTCTCCGAATTCGCCGCTAGCTCCACGGTCCTTCTCAGCTGCGAGTAGCAGCGCTCGCAGTACACAGAGCTTCGCAAGGCCCGAAGAGCCGGAGGGAAGTATCGCACACGCAAATGTGCCAGGACAGAGACGTGTTCTACGTTGTCCCCTCTCGTCGTGCAGTTTGTGCCTCTGCTGCTTCTGCTGTTAGGAATCGCTCCTTGAAAGACGAGCGAGAGCGTCCTTCCGGGTGCATTGCACTGAGTCGAGTGCTCGCTCGGGACTTTGCTCTCGGGGCCAAGGCAAGAGGGCGTGCTTGCCCGCAGAACTGAGAACACGCTGTTGGGCAGAGCTGCAACTGACCGCTCGAGTTCAGCTCTCGCCGGACGGCAGAAGGCGAAGAACGAAGCCGCTTGCGAGCGGCGCAGTGCAGCGAAGAGCTCTCCGAATTCGCCGCTAGCTCCACGGTCCTTCTCAGCTGCGAGTAGCAGCGCTCGCAGTACACAGAGCTTCGCAAGGCCCGAAGAGCCGGAGGGAAGTATCGCACACGCAAATGTGCCAGGACAGAGACGTGTTCTACGTTGTCCCCTCTCGTCGTGCAGTTTGTGCCTCTGCTGCTTCTGCTGTTAGGAATCGCTCCTTGAAAGACGAGCGAGAGCGTCCTTCCGGGTGCATTGCACTGAGTCGAGTGCTCGCTCGGGACTTTGCTCTCGGGGCCAAGGCAAGAGGGCGTGCTTGCCCGCAGAACTGAGAACACGCTGTTGGGCAGAGCTGCAACTGACCGCTGGAGTTCAGCTCTCGCCGGACGGCAGAAGGCGAAGAACGAAGCCGCTTGCGAGCGGCGCAGTGCAGCGAAGAGCTCTCCGAATTCGCCGCTAGCTCCACGGTCCTTCTCAGCTGCGAGTAGCAGCGCTCGCAGTACACAGAGCTTCGCAAGGCCCGAAGAGCCGGAGGGAAGTATGGCACAGGCAAATGTGCCAGGACAGAGACGTGTTCTACGTTGTCCCCTCTCGTCGTGCAGTTTGTGCCTCTGCTGCTTCTGCTGTTAGGAATCGCTCCTTGAAAGACGAGCGAGAGCGTCCTTCCGGGTGCATTGCACTGAGTCGAGTGCTCGCTCGGGACTTTGCTCTCGGGGCCAAGGCAAGAGGGCGTGCTTGCCCGCAGAACTGATAACACGCTGTTGGGCAGAGCTGCAACTGACCGCTCGAGTTCAGCTCTCGCCGGACGGCAGAAGGCGAAGAACGAAGCCGCTTGCGAGCGGCGCAGTGCAGCGAAGAGCTCTCCGAATTCGCCGCTAGCTCCACGGTCCTTCTCAGCTGCGAGTAGCAGCGCTCGCAGTACACAGAGCTTCGCAAGGCCCGAAGAGCCGGAGGGAAGTATGGCACAGGCAAATGTGCCAGGACAGAGACGTGTTCTACGTTGTCCCCTCTCGTCGTGCAGTTTGTGCCTCTGCTGCTTCTGCTGTTAGGAATCGCTCCTTGAAAGACGAGCGAGAGCGTCCTTCCGGGTGCATTGCACTGAGTCGAGTGCTCGCTCGGGACTTTGCACTCGGGGCCAAGGCAAGAGGGCGTGCTTGCCCGCAGAACTGAGAACACGCTGTTGGGCAGAGCTGCAACTGACCGCTCGAGTTCAGCTCTCGCCGGACGGCAGAAGGCGAAGAACGAAGCCGCTTGCGAGCGGCGCAGTGCAGCGAAGAGCTCTCCGAATTCGCCGCTAGCTCCACGGTCCTTCTCAGCTGCGAGTAGCAGCGCTCGCAGTACACAGAGCTTCGCAAGGCCCGAAGAGCCGGAGGGAAGTATCGCACACGCAAATGTGCCAGGACAGAGACGTGTTCTACCTTGTCCCCTCTCGTCGTGCAGTTTGTGCCTCTGCTGCTTCTGCTGTTAGGAATCGCTCCTTGAAAGACGAGCGAGAGCGTCCTTCCGGGTGCATTGCACTGAGTCGAGTGCTCGCTCGGGACTTTGCTCTCGGGGCCAAGGCAAGAGGGCGTGCTTGCCCGCAGAACTGAGAACACGCTGTTGGGCAGAGCTGCAACTGACCGCTGGAGTTCAGCTCTCGCCGGACGGCAGAAGGCGAAGAACGAAGCCGCTTGCGAGCGGCGCAGTGCAGCGAAGAGCTCTCCGAATTCGCCGCTAGCTCCACGGTCCTTCTCAGCTGCGAGTAGCAGCGCTCGCAGTACACAGAGCTTCGCAAGGCCCGAAGAGCCGGAGGTAAGTATGGCACAGGCAAATGTGCCAGGACAGAGACGTGTTCTACGTTGTCCCCTCTCGTCGTGCAGTTTGTGCCTCTGCTGCTTCTGCTGTTAGGAATCGCTCCTTGAAAGGCGAGCGAGAGCGTCCTTCCGGGTGCATTGCACTGAGTCGAGTGCTCGCTCGGGACTTTGCTCTCGGGGCCAAGGCAAGAGGGCGTGCTTGCCCGCAGAACTGAGAACACGCTGTTGGGCAGAGCTGCAACTGACCGCTGGAGTTCAGCTCTCGCCGGACGGCAGAAGGCGAAGAACGAAGCCGCTTGCGAGCGGCGCAGTGCAGCGAAGAGCTCTCCGAATTCGCCGCTAGCTCCACGGTCCTTCTCAGCTGCGAGTAGCAGCGCTCGCAGTACACAGAGCTTCGCAAGGCCCGAAGAGCCGGAGGGAAGTATGGCACAGGCAAATGTGCCAGGACAGAGACGTGTTCTACGTTGTCCCCTCTCGTCGTGCAGTTTGTGCCTCTGCTGCTTCTGCTGTTAGGAATCGCTCCTTGAAAGGCGAGCGAGAGCGTCCTTCCGGGTGCATTGCACTGAGTCGAGTGCTCGCTCGGGACTTTGCTCTCGGGGCCAAGGCAAGAGCGCGTGCTTGCCCGCAGAACTGAGAACACGCTGTTGGGCAGAGCTGCAACTGACCGCTGGAGTTCAGCTCTCGCCGGACGGCAGAAGGCGAAGAACGAAGCCGCTTGCGAGCGGCGCAGTGCAGCGAAGAGCTCTCCGAATTCGCCGCTAGCTCCACTGTCCTTCTCAGCTGCGAGTAGCAGCGCTCGCAGTACACAGAGCTTCGCAAGGCCCGAAGAGCCGGAGGGAAGTATCGCACACGCAAATGTGCCAGGACAGAGACGTGTTCTACGTTGTCCCCTCTCGTCGTGCAGTTTGTGCCTCTGCTGCTTCTGCTGTTAGGAATCGCTCCTTGAAAGACGAGCGAGAGCGTCCTTCCGGGTGCATTGCACTGAGTCGAGTGCTCGCTCGGGACTTTGCACTCGGGGCCAAGGCAAGAGGGCGTGCTTGCCCGCAGAACTGAGAACACGCTGTTGGGCAGAGCTGCAACTGACCGCTGGAGTTCAGCTCTCGCCGGACGGCAGAAGGCGAAGAACGAAGCCGCTTGCGAGCGGCGCAGTGCAGCGAAGAGCTCTCCGAATTCGCCGCTAGCTCCACGGTCCTTCTCAGCTGCGAGTAGCAGCGCTCGCAGTACACGGAGCTTCGCAAGGCCCGAAGACCCGGAGGGAAGTATCGCACACGCAAATGTGCCAGGACAGAGACGTGTTCTACGTTGTCCCCTCTCGTCGTGCAGTTTGTGCCTCTGCTGCTTCTGCTGTTAGGAATCGCTCCTTGAAAGGCGAGCGAGAGCGTCCTTCCGGGTGCATTGCACTGAGTCGAGTGCTCGCTCGGGACTTTGCACTCGGGGCCAAGGCAAGAGGGCGTGCTTGCCCGCAGAACTGAGAACACGCTGTTGGGCAGAGCTGCAACTGACCGCTCGAGTTCAGCTCTCGCCGGACGGCAGAAGGCGAAGAACGAAGCCGCTTGCGAGCGGCGCAGTGCAGCGAAGAGCTCTCCGAATTCGCCGCTAGCTCCACGGTCCTTCTCAGCTGCGAGTAGCAGCGCTCGCAGTACACAGAGCTTCGCAAGGCCCGAAGAGCCGGAGGGAAGTATGGCACAGGCAAATGTGCCAGGACAGAGACGTGTTCTACGTTGTCCCCTTCTCGTCGTGCAGTTTGTGCCTCTGCTGCTTCTGCTGTTAGGAATCGCTCCTTGAAAGACGAGCGAGAGCGTCATTCCGGGTGCATTGCACTGAGTCGAGTGCTCGCTCGGGACTTTGCTCTCGGGGCCAAGGCAAGAGGGCGTGCTTGCCCGCAGAACTGAGAACACGCTGTTGGGCAGAGCTGCAACTGACCGCTCGAGTTCAGCTCTCGCCGGACGGCAGAAGGCGAAGAACGAAGCCCCTTGCGAGCGGCGCAGTGCAGCGAAGAGCTCTCCGAATTCGCCGCTAGCTCCACGGTCCTTCTCAGCTGCGAGTAGCAGCGCTCGCAGTACACAGAGCTTCGCAAGGCCCGAAGAGCCGGAGGGAAGTATCGCACACGCAAATGTGCCAGGACAGAGACGTGTTCTACGTTGTCCCCTCTCGTCGTGCAGTTTGTGCCTCTGCTGCTTCTGCTGTTAGGAATCGCTCCTTGAAAGGCGAGCGAGAGCGTCCTTCCGGGTGCATTGCACTGAGTCGAGTGCTCGCTCGGGACTTTGCTCTCGGGGCCAAGGCAAGAGGGCGTGCTTGCCCGCAGAACTGAGAACACGCTGTTGGGCAGAGCTGCAACTGACCGCTGGAGTTCAGCTCTCGCCGGACGGCAGAAGGCGAAGAACGAAGCCGCTTGCGAGCGGCGCAGTGCAGCGAAGAGCTCTCCGAATTCGCCGCTAGCTCCACGGTCCTTCTCAGCTGCGAGTAGCAGCGCTCGCAGTACACAGAGCTTCGCAAGGCCCGAAGAGCCGGAGGGAAGTATCGCACACGCAAATGTGCCAGGACAGAGACGTGTTCTACGTTGTCCCCTCTCGTCGTGCAGTTTGTGCCTCTGCTGCTTCTGCTGTTAGGAATCGCTCCTTGAAAGACGAGCGAGAGCGTCCTTCCGGGTGCATTGCACTGAGTCGAGTGCTCGCTCGGGACTTTGCTCTCGGGGCCAAGGCAAGAGGGCGTGCTTGCCCGCAGAACTGAGAACACGCTGTTGGGCAGAGCTGCAACTGACCGCTCGAGTTCAGCTCTCGCCGGACGGCAGAAGGCGAAGAACGAAGCCGCTTGCGAGCGGCGCAGTGCAGCGAAGAGCTCTCCGAATTCGCCGCTAGCTCCACGGTCCTTCTCAGCTGCGAGTAGCAGCGCTCGCAGTACACAGAGCTTCGCAAGGCCCGAAGACCCGGAGGGAAGTATCGCACACGCAAATGTGCCAGGACAGAGACGTGTTCTACGTTGTCCCTTCTCGTCGTGCAGTTTGTGCCTCTGCTGCTTCTGCTGTTAGGCATCGCTCCTTGAAAGGCGAGCGAGAGCGTCCTTCCGGGTGCATTGCACTGAGTCGAGTGCTCGCTCGGGACTTTGCTCTCGGGGCCAAGGCAAGAGGGCGTGCTTGCCCGCAGAACTGAGAACACGCTGTTGGGCAGAGCTGCAACTGACCGCTCGAGTTCAGCTCTCGCCGGACGGCAGAAGGCGAAGAACGAAGCCGCTTGCGAGCGGCGCAGTGCAGCGAAGAGCTCTCCGAATTCGCCGCTAGCTCCACGGTCCTTCTCAGCTGCGAGTAGCAGCGCTCGCAGTACACAGAGCTTCGCAAGGCCCGAAGACCCGGAGGGAAGTATCGCACACGCAAATGTGCCAGGACAGAGACGTGTTCTACGTTGTCCCCTCTCGTCGTGCAGTTTGTGCCTCTGCTGCTTCTGCTGTTAGGAATCGCTCCTTGAAAGGCGAGCGAGAGCGTCCTTCCGGGTGCATTGCACTGAGTCGAGTGCTCGCTCGGGACTTTGCTCTCGGGGCCAAGGCAAGAGGGCGTGCTTGCCCGCAGAACTGAGAACACGCTGTTGGGCAGAGCTGCAACTGACCGCTGGAGTTCAGCTCTCGCCGGACGGCAGAAGGCGAAGAACGAAGCCGCTTGCGAGCGGCGCAGTGCAGCGAAGAGCTCTCCGAATTCGCCGCTAGCTCCACGGTCCTTCTCAGCTGCGAGTAGCAGCGCTCGCAGTACACAGAGCTTCGCAAGGCCCGAAGAGCCGGAGGGAAGTATCGCACACGCAAATGTGCCAGGACAGAGACGTGTTCTACGTTGTCCCCTCTCGTCGTGCAGTTTGTGCCTCTGCTGCTTCTGCTGTTAGGAATCGCTCCTTGAAAGACGAGCGAGAGCGTCCTTCCGGGTGCATTGCACTGAGTCGAGTGCTCGCTCGGGACTTTGCACTCGGGGCCAAGGCAAGAGGGCGTGCTTGCCCGCAGAACTGAGAACACGCTGTTGGGCAGAGCTGCAACTGACCGCTGGAGTTCAGCTCTCGCCGGACGGCAGAAGGCGAAGAACGAAGCCGCTTGCGAGCGGCGCAGTGCAGCGAAGAGCTCTCCGAATTCGCCGCTAGCTCCACGGTCCTTCTCAGCTGCGAGTAGCAGCGCTCGCAGTACACGGAGCTTCGCAAGGCCCGAAGAGCCGGAGGGAAGTATGGCACACGCAAATGTGCCAGGACAGAGACGTGTTCTACGTTGTCCCTTCTCGTCGTGCAGTTTGTGCCTCTGCTGCTTCTGCTGTTAGGAATCGCTCCTTGAAAGACGAGCGAGAGCGTCCTTCCGGGTGCATTGCACTGAGTCGAGTGCTCGCTCGGGACTTTGCTCTCGGGGCCAAGGCAAGAGGGCGTGCTTGCCCGCAGAACTGAGAACACGCTGTTGGGCAGAGCTGCAACTGACCGCTGGAGTTCAGCTCTCGCCGGACGGCAGAAGGCGAAGAACGAAGCCGCTTGCGAGCGGCGCAGTGCAGCGAAGAGCTCTCCGAATTCGCCGCTAGCTCCACGGTCCTTCTCAGCTGCGAGTAGCAGCGCTCGCAGTACACAGAGCTTCGCAAGGCCCGAAGAGCCGGAGGGAAGTATCGCACACGCAAATGTGCCAGGACAGAGACGTGTTCTACGTTGTCCCCTCTCGTCGTGCAGTTTGTGCCTCTGCTGCTTCTGCTGTTAGGAATCGCTCCTTGAAAGACGAGCGAGAGCGTCCTTCCGGGTGCATTGCACTGAGTCGAGTGCTCGCTCGGGACTTTGCTCTCGGGGCCAAGGCAAGAGGGCGTGCTTGCCCGCAGAACTGAGAACACGCTGTTGGGCAGAGCTGCAACTGACCGCTCGAGTTCAGCTCTCGCCGGACGGCAGAAGGCGAAGAACGAAGCCGCTTGCGAGCGGCGCAGTGCAGCGAAGAGCTCTCCGAATTCGCCGCTAGCTCCACGGTCCTTCTCAGCTGCGAGTAGCAGCGCTCGCAGTACACAGAGCTTCGCAAGGCCCGAAGACCCGGAGGGAAGTATCGCACACGCAAATGTGCCAGGACAGAGACGTGTTCTACGTTGTCCCTTCTCGTCGTGCAGTTTGTGCCTCTGCTGCTTCTGCTGTTAGGCATCGCTCCTTGAAAGGCGAGCGAGAGCGTCCTTCCGGGTGCATTGCACTGAGTCGAGTGCTCGCTCGGGACTTTGCTCTCGGGGCCAAGGCAAGAGGGCGTGCTTGCCCGCAGAACTGAGAACACGCTGTTGGGCAGAGCTGCAACTGACCGCTCGAGTTCAGCTCTCGCCGGACGGCAGAAGGCGAAGAACGAAGCCGCTTGCGAGCGGCGCAGTGCAGCGAAGAGCTCTCCGAATTCGCCGCTAGCTCCACGGTCCTTCTCAGCTGCGAGTAGCAGCGCTCGCAGTACACAGAGCTTCGCAAGGCCCGAAGACCCGGAGGGAAGTATCGCACACGCAAATGTGCCAGGACAGAGACGTGTTCTACGTTGTCCCCTCTCGTCGTGCAGTTTGTGCCTCTGCTGCTTCTGCTGTTAGGAATCGCTCCTTGAAAGGCGAGCGAGAGCGTCCTTCCGGGTGCATTGCACTGAGTCGAGTGCTCGCTCGGGACTTTGCTCTCGGGGCCAAGGCAAGAGGGCGTGCTTGCCCGCAGAACTGAGAACACGCTGTTGGGCAGAGCTGCAACTGACCGCTGGAGTTCAGCTCTCGCCGGACGGCAGAAGGCGAAGAACGAAGCCGCTTGCGAGCGGCGCAGTGCAGCGAAGAGCTCTCCGAATTCGCCGCTAGCTCCACGGTCCTTCTCAGCTGCGAGTAGCAGCGCTCGCAGTACACAGAGCTTCGCAAGGCCCGAAGAGCCGGAGGGAAGTATCGCACACGCAAATGTGCCAGGACAGAGACGTGTTCTACGTTGTCCCCTCTCGTCGTGCAGTTTGTGCCTCTGCTGCTTCTGCTGTTAGGAATCGCTCCTTGAAAGGCGAGCGAGAGCGTCCTTCCGGGTGCATTGCACTGAGTCGAGTGCTCGCTCGGGACTTTGCTCTCGGGGCCAAGGCAAGAGGGCGTGCTTGCCCGCAGAACTGAGAACACGCTGTTGGGCAGAGCTGCAACTGACCGCTGGAGTTCAGCTCTCGCCGGACGGCAGAAGGCGAAGAACGAAGCCGCTTGCGAGCGGCGCAGTGCAGCGAAGAGCTCTCCGAATTCGCCGCTAGCTCCACGGTCCTTCTCAGCTGCGAGTAGCAGCGCTCGCAGTACACAGAGCTTCGCAAGGCCCGAAGAGCCGGAGGGAAGTATCGCACACGCAAATGTGCCAGGACAGAGACGTGTTCTACGTTGTCCCCTCTCGTCGTGCAGTTTGTGCCTCTGCTGCTTCTGCTGTTAGGAATCGCTCCTTGAAAGACGAGCGAGAGCGTCCTTCCGGGTGCATTGCACTGAGTCGAGTGCTCGCTCGGGACTTTGCACTCGGGGCCAAGGCAAGAGGGCGTGCTTGCCCGCAGAACTGAGAACACGCTGTTGGGCAGAGCTGCAACTGACCGCTGGAGTTCAGCTCTCGCCGGACGGCAGAAGGCGAAGAACGAAGCCGCTTGCGAGCGGCGCAGTGCAGCGAAGAGCTCTCCGAATTCGCCGCTAGCTCCACGGTCCTTCTCAGCTGCGAGTAGCAGCGCTCGCAGTACACGGAGCTTCGCAAGGCCCGAAGAGCCGGAGGGAAGTATGGCACACGCAAATGTGCCAGGACAGAGACGTGTTCTACGTTGTCCCTTCTCGTCGTGCAGTTTGTGCCTCTGCTGCTTCTGCTGTTAGGAATCGCTCCTTGAAAGACGAGCGAGAGCGTCCTTCCGGGTGCATTGCACTGAGTCGAGTGCTCGCTCGGGACTTTGCACTCGGGGCCAAGGCAAGAGGGCGTGCTTGCCCGCAGAACTGAGAACACGCTGTTGGGCAGAGCTGCAACTGACCGCTCGAGTTCAGCTCTCGCCGGACGGCAGAAGGCGAAGAACGAAGCCGCTTGCGAGCGGCGCAGTGCAGCGAAGAGCTCTCCGAATTCGCCGCTAGCTCCACGGTCCTTCTCAGCTGCGAGTAGCAGCGCTCGCAGTACACAGAGCTTCGCAAGGCCCGAAGACCCGGAGGGAAGTATCGCACACGCAAATGTGCCAGGACAGAGACGTGTTCTACGTTGTCCCTTCTCGTCGTGCAGTTCGTGCCTCTGCTGCTTCTGCTGTTAGGAATCGCTCCTTGAAAGACGAGCGAGAGCGTCCTTCCGGGTGCATTGCACTGAGTCGAGTGCTGGCTCGGGACTTTGCTCTCGGGGCCAAGGCAAGAGGGCGTGCTTGCCCGCAGAACTGAGAACACGCTGTTGGGCAGAGCTGCAACTGACCGCTGGAGTTCAGCTCTCGCCGGACGGCAGAAGGCGAAGAACGAAGCCGCTTGCGAGCGGCGCAGTGCAGCGAAGAGCTCTCCGAATTCGCCGCTAGCTCCACGGTCCTTCTCAGCTGCGAGTAGCAGCGCTCGCAGTACACGGAGCTTCGCAAGGCCCGAAGAGCCGGAGGGAAGTATCGCACACGCAAATGTGCCAGGACAGAGACGTGTTCTACGGTGTCCCCTCTCGTCGTGCAGTTCGTGCCTCTGCTGCTTCTGCTGTTAGGAATCGCTCCTTGAAAGGCGAGCGAGAGCGTCCTTCCGGGTGCATTGCACTGAGTCGAGTGCTCGCTCGGGACTTTGCACTCGGGGCCAAGGCAAGAGGGCGTGCTTGCCCGCAGAACTGAGAACACGCTGTTGGGCAGAGCTGCAACTGACCGCTGGAGTTCAGCTCTCGCCGGACGGCAGAAGGCGAAGAACGAAGCCGCTTGCGAGCGGCGCAGTGCAGCGAAGAGCTCTCCGAATTCGCCGCTAGCTCCACGGTCCTTCTCAGCTGCGAGTAGCAGCGCTCGCAGTACACGGAGCTTCGCAAGGCCCGAAGAGCCGGAGGGAAGTATCGCACACGCAAATGTGCCAGGACAGAGACGTGTTCTACGGTGTCCCCTCTCGTCGTGCAGTTCGTGCCTCTGCTGCTTCTGCTGTTAGGAATCGCTCCTTGAAAGGCGAGCGAGAGCGTCCTTCCGGGTGCATTGCACTGAGTCGAGTGCTCGCTCGGGACTTTGCTCTCGGGGCCAAGGCAAGAGGGCGTGCTTGCCCGCAGAACTGAGAACACGCTGTTGGGCAGAGCTGCAACTGACCGCTGGAGTTCAGCTCTCGCCGGACGGCAGAAGGCGAAGAACGAAGCCGCTTGCGAGCGGCGCAGTGCAGCGAAGAGCTCTCCGAATTCGCCGCTAGCTCCACGGTCCTTCTCAGCTGCGAGTAGCAGCGCTCGCAGTACACAGAGCTTCGCAAGGCCCG
Organism: Sturnus vulgaris; assembly: GCF_052056855.1. Lineage (NCBI taxonomy): Eukaryota > Metazoa > Chordata > Aves > Passeriformes > Sturnidae > Sturnus > Sturnus vulgaris. Next base: position 27,110 of record NW_028275980.1, read on the forward strand.
AAGAGCCGGAGGGAAGTATCGCACACGCAAATGTGCCAGGACAGAGACGTGTTCTACGTTGTCCCCTCTCGTCGTGCAGTTTGTGCCTCTGCTGCTTCTGCTGTTAGGAATCGCTCCTTGAAAGACGAGCGAGAGCGTCCTTCCGGGTGCATTGCACTGAGTCGAGTGCTCGCTCGGGACTTTGCACTCGGGGCCAAGGCAAGAGGGCGTGCTTGCCCGCAGAACTGAGAACACGCTGTTGGGCAGAGCTGCAACTGACCGCTCGAGTTCAGCTCTCGCCGGACGGCAGAAGGCGAAGAACGAAGCCGCTTGCGAGCGGCGCAGTGCAGCGAAGAGCTCTCCGAATTCGCCGCTAGCTCCACGGTCCTTCTCAGCTGCGAGTAGCAGCGCTCGCAGTACACAGAGCTTCGCAAGGCCCGAAGACCCGGAGGGAAGTATCGCACACGCAAATGTGCCAGGACAGAGACGTGTTCTACGTTGTCCCTTCTCGTCGTGCAGTTCGTGCCTCTGCTGCTTCTGCTGTTAGGAATCGCTCCTTGAAAGACGAGCGAGAGCGTCCTTCCGGGTGCATTGCACTGAGTCGAGTGCTGGCTCGGGACTTTGCTCTCGGGGCCAAGGCAAGAGGGCGTGCTTGCCCGCAGAACTGAGAACACGCTGTTGGGCAGAGCTGCAACTGACCGCTGGAGTTCAGCTCTCGCCGGACGGCAGAAGGCGAAGAACGAAGCCGCTTGCGAGCGGCGCAGTGCAGCGAAGAGCTCTCCGAATTCGCCGCTAGCTCCACGGTCCTTCTCAGCTGCGAGTAGCAGCGCTCGCAGTACACGGAGCTTCGCAAGGCCCGAAGAGCCGGAGGGAAGTATCGCACACGCAAATGTGCCAGGACAGAGACGTGTTCTACGGTGTCCCCTCTCGTCGTGCAGTTCGTGCCTCTGCTGCTTCTGCTGTTAGGAATCGCTCCTTGAAAGGCGAGCGAGAGCGTCCTTCCGGGTGCATTGCACTGAGTCGAGTGCTCGCTCGGGACTTTGCACTCGGGGCCAAGGCAAGAGGGCGTGCTTGCCCGCAGAACTGAGAACACGCTGTTGGGCAGAGCTGCAACTGACCGCTGGAGTTCAGCTCTCGCCGGACGGCAGAAGGCGAAGAACGAAGCCGCTTGCGAGCGGCGCAGTGCAGCGAAGAGCTCTCCGAATTCGCCGCTAGCTCCACGGTCCTTCTCAGCTGCGAGTAGCAGCGCTCGCAGTACACGGAGCTTCGCAAGGCCCGAAGAGCCGGAGGGAAGTATCGCACACGCAAATGTGCCAGGACAGAGACGTGTTCTACGGTGTCCCCTCTCGTCGTGCAGTTCGTGCCTCTGCTGCTTCTGCTGTTAGGAATCGCTCCTTGAAAGGCGAGCGAGAGCGTCCTTCCGGGTGCATTGCACTGAGTCGAGTGCTCGCTCGGGACTTTGCTCTCGGGGCCAAGGCAAGAGGGCGTGCTTGCCCGCAGAACTGAGAACACGCTGTTGGGCAGAGCTGCAACTGACCGCTGGAGTTCAGCTCTCGCCGGACGGCAGAAGGCGAAGAACGAAGCCGCTTGCGAGCGGCGCAGTGCAGCGAAGAGCTCTCCGAATTCGCCGCTAGCTCCACGGTCCTTCTCAGCTGCGAGTAGCAGCGCTCGCAGTACACAGAGCTTCGCAAGGCCCGAAGAGCCGGAGGGAAGTATCGCACACGCAAATGTGCCAGGACAGAGACGTGTTCTACGTTGTCCCCTCTCGTCGTGCAGTTTGTGCCTCTGCTGCTTCTGCTGTTAGGAATCGCTCCTTGAAAGACGAGCGAGAGCGTCCTTCCGGGTGCATTGCACTGAGTCGAGTGCTCGCTCGGGACTTTGCACTCGGGGCCAAGGCAAGAGGGCGTGCTTGCCCGCAGAACTGAGAACACGCTGTTGGGCAGAGCTGCAACTGACCGCTGGAGTTCAGCTCTCGCCGGACGGCAGAAGGCGAAGAACGAAGCCGCTTGCGAGCGGCGCAGTGCAGCGAAGAGCTCTCCGAATTCGCCGCTAGCTCCACGGTCCTTCTCAGCTGCGAGTAGCAGCGCTCGCAGTACACAGAGCTTCGCAAGGCCCGAAGAGCCGGAGGGAAGTATGGCACACGCAAATGTGCCAGGACAGAGACGTGTTCTACGTTGTCCCTTCTCGTCGTGCAGTTTGTGCCTCTGCTGCTTCTGCTGTTAGGAATCGCTCCTTGAAAGACGAGCGAGAGCGTCCTTCCGGGTGCATTGCACTGAGTCGAGTGCTCGCTCGGGACTTTGCACTCGGGGCCAAGGCAAGAGGGCGTGCTTGCCCGCAGAACTGAGAACACGCTGTTGGGCAGAGCTGCAACTGACCGCTGGAGTTCAGCTCTCGCCGGACGGCAGAAGGCGAAGAACGAAGCCGCTTGCGAGCGGCGCAGTGCAGCGAAGAGCTCTCCGAATTCGCCGCTAGCTCCACGGTCCTTCTCAGCTGCGAGTAGCAGCGCTCGCAGTACACAGAGCTTCGCAAGGCCCGAAGAGCCGGAGGGAAGTATCGCACACGCAAATGTGCCAGGACAGAGACGTGTTCTACGTTGTCCCTTCTCGTCGTGCAGTTTGTGCCTCTGCTGCTTCTGCTGTTAGGAATCGCTCCTTGAAAGGCGAGCGAGAGCGTCCTTCCGGGTGCATTGCACTGAGTCGAGTGCTCGCTCGGGACTTTGCTCTCGGGGCCAAGGCAAGAGGGCGTGCTTGCCCGCAGAACTGAGAACACGCTGTTGGGCAGAGCTGCAACTGACCGCTGGAGTTCAGCTCTCGCCGGACGGCAGAAGGCGAAGAACGAAGCCGCTTGCGAGCGGCGCAGTGCAGCGAAGAGCTCTCCGAATTCGCCGCTAGCTCCACGGTCCTTCTCAGCTGCGAGTAGCAGCGCTCGCAGTACACAGAGCTTCGCAAGGCCCGAAGAGCCGGAGGGAAGTATCGCACAGGCAAATGTGCCAGGACAGAGACGTGTTCTACGTTGTCCCTTCTCGTCGTGCAGTTTGTGCCTCTGCTGCTTCTGCTGTTAGGAATCGCTCCTTGAAAGACGAGCGAGAGCGTCCTTCCGGGTGCATTGCACTGAGTCGAGTGCTCGCTCGGGACTTTGCACTCGGGGCCAAGGCAAGAGGGCGTGCTTGCCCGCAGAACTGAGAACACGCTGTTGGGCAGAGCTGCAACTGACCGCTGGAGTTCAGCTCTCGCCGGACGGCAGAAGGCGAAGAACGAAGCCGCTTGCGAGCGGCGCAGTGCAGCGAAGAGCTCTCCGAATTCGCCGCTAGCTCCACGGTCCTTCTCAGCTGCGAGTAGCAGCGCTCGCAGTACACAGAGCTTCGCAAGGCCCGAAGAGCCGGAGGGAAGTATCGCACACGCAAATGTGCCAGGACAGAGACGTGTTCTACGTTGTCCCCTCTCGTCGTGCAGTTTGTGCCTCTGCTGCTTCTGCTGTTAGGAATCGCTCCTTGAAAGACGAGCGAGAGCGTCCTTCCGGGTGCATTGCACTGAGTCGAGTGCTCGCTCGGGACTTTGCTCTCGGGGCCAAGGCAAGAGGGCGTGCTTGCCCGCAGAACTGAGAACACGCTGTTGGGCAGAGCTGCAACTGACCGCTGGAGTTCAGCTCTCGCCGGACGGCAGAAGGCGAAGAACGAAGCCGCTTGCGAGCGGCGCAGTGCAGCGAAGAGCTCTCCGAATTCGCCGCTAGCTCCACGGTCCTTCTCAGCTGCGAGTAGCAGCGCTCGCAGTACACAGAGCTTCGCAAGGCCCGAAGAGCCGGAGGGAAGTATCGCACACGCAATGTGCCAGGACAGAGACGTGTTCTACGTTGTCCCCTCTCGTCGTGCAGTTTGTGCCTCTGCTGCTTCTGCTGTTAGGAATCGCTCCTTGAAAGACGAGCGAGAGCGTCCTTCGGGTGCATTGCACTGAGTCGAGTGCTCGCTCGGGACTTTGCTCTCGGGGCCAAGGCAAGAGGGCGTGCTTGCCCGCAGAACTGAGAACACGCTGTTGGGCAGAGCTGCAACTGACCGCTGGAGTTCAGCTCTCGCCGGACGGCAGAAGGCGAAGAACGAAGCCGCTTGCGAGCGGCGCAGTGCAGCGAAGAGCTCTCCGAATTCGCCGCTAGCTCCACGGTCCTTCTCAGCTGCGAGTAGCAGCGCTCGCAGTACACAGAGCTTCGCAAGGCCCGAAGAGCCGGAGGGAAGTATCGCACACGCAAATGTGCCAGGACAGAGACGTGTTCTACGTTGTCCCTTCTCGTCGTGCAGTTTGTGCCTCTGCTGCTTCTGCTGTTAGGAATCGCTCCTTGAAAGACGAGCGAGAGCGTCCTTCCGGGTGCATTGCACTGAGTCGAGTGCTCGCTCGGGACTTTGCACTCGGGGCCAAGGCAAGAGGGCGTGCTTGCCCGCAGAACTGAGAACACGCTGTTGGGCAGAGCTGCAACTGACCGCTGGAGTTCAGCTCTCGCCGGACGGCAGAAGGCGAAGAACGAAGCCGCTTGCGAGCGGCGCAGTGCAGCGAAGAGCTCTCCGAATTCGCCGCTAGCTCCACGGTCCTTCTCAGCTGCGAGTAGCAGCGCTCGCAGTACACAGAGCTTCGCAAGGCCCGAAGAGCCGGAGGGAAGTATCGCACACGCAAATGTGCCAGGACAGAGACGTGTTCTACGTTGTCCCCTCTCGTCGTGCAGTTTGTGCCTCTGCTGCTTCTGCTGTTAGGAATCGCTCCTTGAAAGGCGAGCGAGAGCGTCCTTCGGGTGCATTGCACTGAGTCGAGTGCTCGCTCGGGACTTTGCTCTCGGGGCCAAGGCAAGAGGGCGTGCTTGCCCGCAGAACTGAGAACACGCTGTTGGGCAGAGCTGCAACTGACCGCTGGAGTTCAGCTCTCGCCGGACGGCAGAAGGCGAAGAACGAAGCCGCTTGCGAGCGGCGCAGTGCAGCGAAGAGCTCTCCGAATTCGCCGCTAGCTCCACGGTCCTTCTCAGCTGCGAGTAGCAGCGCTCGCCAGTACACAGAGCTTCGCAAGGCCCGAGAGAGCCGGAGGGAAGTATGGCACAGGCAAATGTGCCAGGACAGAGACGTGTTCTACGTTGTCCCCTCTCGTCGTGCAGTTTGTGCCTCTGCTGCTTCTGCTGTTAGGAATCGCTCCTTGAAAGACGAGCGAGAGCGTCCTTCCGGGTGCATTGCACTGAGTCGAGTGCTCGCTCGGGACTTTGCTCTCGGGGCCAAGGCAAGAGGGCGTGCTTGCCCGCAGAACTGAGAACACGCTGTTGGGCAGAGCTGCAACTGACCGCTGGAGTTCAGCTCTCGCCGGACGGCAGAAGGCGAAGAACGAAGCCGCTTGCGAGCGGCGCAGTGCAGCGAAGAGCTCTCCGAATTCGCCGCTAGCTCCACGGTCCTTCTCAGCTGCGAGTAGCAGCGCTCGCAGTACACAGAGCTTCGCAAGGCCCGAAGAGCCGGAGGGAAGTATCGCACACGCAAATGTGCCAGGACAGAGACGTGTTCTACGGTGTCCCCTCTCGTCGTGCAGTTTGTGCCTCTGCTGCTTCTGCTGTTAGAATCGCTCCTTGAAAGACGAGCGGAGAGCGTCCTTCCGGGTGCATTGCACTGAGTCGAGTGCTCGCTCGGGACTTTGCACTCGGGGCCAAGGCAAGAGGGCGTGCTTGCCCGCAGAACTGAGAACACGCTGTTGGGCAGAGCTGCAACTGACCGCTGGAGTTCAGCTCTCGCCGGACGGCAGAAGGCGAAGAACGAAGCCGCTTGCGAGCGGCGCAGTGCAGCGAAGAGCTCTCCGAATTCGCCGCTAGCTCCACGGTCCTTCTCAGCTGCGAGTAGCAGCGCTCGCAGTACACAGAGCTTCGCAAGGCCCGAAGAGCCGGAGGGAAGTATCGCACACGCAAATGTGCCAGGACAGAGACGTGTTCTACGTTGTCCCCTCTCGTCGTGCAGTTTGTGCCTCTGCTGCTTCTGCTGTTAGGAATCGCTCCTTGAAAGACGAGCGAGAGCGTCCTTCCGGTGCATTGCACTGAGTCGAGTGCTCGCTCGGGACTTTGCACTCGGGGCCAAGGCAAGAGGGCGTGCTTGCCCGCAGAACTGAGAACACGCTGTTGGGCAGAGCTGCAACTGACCGCTGGAGTTCAGCTCTCGCCGGACGGCAGAAGGCGAAGAACGAAGCCGCTTGCGAGCGGCGCAGTGCAGCGAAGAGCTCTCCGAATTCGCCGCTAGCTCCACGGTCCTTCTCAGCTGCGAGTAGCAGCGCTCGCAGTACACAGAGCTTCGCAAGGCCCGAAGAGCCGGAGGGAAGTATCGCACACGCAAATGTGCCAGGACAGAGACGTGTTCTACGGTGTCCCCTCTCGTCGTGCAGTTTGTGCCTCTGCTGCTTCTGCTGTTAGGAATCGCTCCTTGAAAGACGAGCGAGAGCGTCCTTCCGGGTGCATTGCACTGAGTCGAGTGCTCGCTCGGGACTTTGCACTCGGGGCCAAGGCAAGAGGGCGTGCTTGCCCGCAGAACTGAGAACACGCTGTTGGGCAGAGCTGCAACTGACCGCTGGAGTTCAGCTCTCGCCGGACGGCAGAAGGCGAAGAACGAAGCCGCTTGCGAGCGGCGCAGTGCAGCGAAGAGCTCTCCGAATTCGCCGCTAGCTCCACGGTCCTTCTCAGCTGCGAGTAGCAGCGCTCGCAGTACACAGAGCTTCGCAAGGCCGAAGAGCCGGAGGGAAGTATCGCACACGCAAATGTGCCAGGACAGAGACGTGTTCTACGTTGTCCCTTCTCGTCGTGCAGTTTGTGCCTCTGCTGCTTCTGCTGTTAGGAATCGCTCCTTGAAAGACGAGCGAGAGCGTCCTTCCGGGTGCATTGCACTGAGTCGAGTGCTCGCTCGGGACTTTGCTCTCGGGGCCAAGGCAAGAGGGCGTGCTTGCCCGCAGAACTGAGAACACGCTGTTGGGCAGAGCTGCAACTGACCGCTGGAGTTCAGCTCTCGCCGGACGGCAGAAGGCGAAGAACGAAGCCGCTTGCGAGCGGCGCAGTGCAGCGAAGAGCTCTCCGAATTCGCCGCTAGCTCCACGGTCCTTCTCAGCTGCGAGTAGCAGCGCTCGCAGTACACAGAGCTTCGCAAGGCCCGAAGAGCCGGAGGGAAGTATCGCACACGCAAATGTGCCAGGACAGAGACGTGTTCTACGTTGTCCCCTCTCGTCGTGCAGTTTGTGCCTCTGCTGCTTCTGCTGTTAGGAATCGCTCCTTGAAAGACGAGCGAGAGCGTCCTTCCGGGTGCATTGCACTGAGTCGAGTGCTCGCTCGGGACTTTGCTCTCGGGGCCAAGGCAAGAGGGCGTGCTTGCCCGCAGAACTGAGAACACGCTGTTGGCAGAGCTGCAACTGACCGCTGGAGTTCAGCTCTCGCCGGACGGCAGAAGGCGAAGAACGAAGCCGCTTGCGAGCGGCGCAGTGCAGCGAAGAGCTCTCCGAATTCGCCGCTAGCTCCACGGTCCTTCTCAGCTGCGAGTAGCAGCGCTCGCAGTACACAGAGCTTCGCAAGGCCCGAAGAGCCGGAGGAAGTATCGCACACGCAAATGTGCCAGGACAGAGACGTGTTCTACGTTGTCCCCTCTCGTCGTGCAGTTTGTGCCTCTGCTGCTTCTGCTGTTAGGAGTCGCTCCTTGAAAGACGAGCGAGAGCGTCCTTCCGGGTGCATTGCACTGAGTCGAGTGCTCGCTCGGGACTTTGCTCTCGGGGCCAAGGCAAGAGGGCGTGCTTGCCCGCAGAACTGAGAACACGCTGTTGGGCAGAGCTGCAACTGACCGCTCGAGTTCAGCTCTCGCCGGACGGCAGAAGGCGAAGAACGAAGCCGCTTGCGAGCGGCGCAGTGCAGCGAAGAGCTCTCCGAATTCGCCGCTAGCTCCACGGTCCTTCTCAGCTGCGAGTAGCAGCGCTCGCAGTACACAGAGCTTCGCAAGGCCCGAAGAGCCGGAGGGAAGTATCGCACACGCAAATGTGCCAGGACAGAGACGTGTTCTACGTTGTCCCCTCTCGTCGTGCAGTTGTGCCTCTGCTGCTTCTGCTGTTAGGAATCGCTCCTTGAAAGACGAGCGAGAGCGTCCTTCCGGGTGCATTGCACTGAGTCGAGTGCTGGCTCGGGACTTTGCTCTCGGGGCCAAGGCAAGAGGGCGTGCTTGCCCGCAGAACTGAGAACACGCTGTTGGGCAGAGCTGCAACTGACCGCTGGAGTTCAGCTCTCGCCGGACGGCAGAAGGCGAAGAACGAAGCCGCTTGCGAGCGGCGCAGTGCAGCGAAGAGCTCTCCGAATTCGCCGCTAGCTCCACGGTCCTTCTCAGCTGCGAGTAGCAGCGCTCGCAGTACACAGAGCTTCGCAAGGCCCGAAGAGCCGGAGGGAAGTATCGCACACGCAAATGTGCCAGGACAGAGACGTGTTCTACGTTGTCCCCTCTCGTCGTGCAGTTTGTGCCTCTGCTGCTTCTGCTGTTAGGAATCGCTCCTTGAAAGACGAGCGAGAGCGTCCTTCGGGTGCATTGCACTGAGTCGAGTGCTCGCTCGGGACTTTGCTCTCGGGGCCAAGGCAAGAGGGCGTGCTTGCCCGCAGAACTGAGAACACGCTGTTGGGCAGAGCTGCAACTGACCGCTGGAGTTCAGCTCTCGCCGGACGGCAGAAGGCGAAGAACGAAGCCGCTTGCGAGCGGCGCAGTGCAGCGAAGAGCTCTCCGAATTCGCCGCTAGCTCCACGGTCCTTCTCAGCTGCGAGTAGCAGCGCTCGCAGTACACAGAGCTTCGCAAGGCCCGAAGAGCCGGAGGGAAGTATCGCACAGGCAAATGTGCCAGGACAGAGACGTGTTCTACGTTGTCCCCTCTCGTCGTGCAGTTTGTGCCTA
>NW_028275981.1:0-35805 GCF_052056855.1 Sturnus vulgaris
TCCACTGCGCCGCTCGCAAGCGGCTTCGTTCTTCGCCTTCTGCCGTCCGGCGAGAGCTGAACTCCAGCGGTCAGTTGCAGCTCTGCCCAACAGCGTGTTCTCGGTTCTGCGGGCAAGCACGCCCTCTTGCCTTGGCCCCGAGTGCAAAGTCCCGAGCGAGCACTCGACTCAGTGCAATGCACCCGGGAAGGACGCTCTCGCTCGCCTTTCAAGGAGCGATTCCTAACAGCAGAAGCAGCAGAGGCACAAACTGCACGACGAGAAGGGACAACGTAGAACACGTCTCTGTCCTGGCACATTTTTCGTGTGCGATACTTCCCTCCGGCTCTTTCGGCCTTGCGAAGCTCTGTGTACTGCGAGCGCTGCTACTCGCAGCTGAGAAGGACCGTGGAGCTAGCGGCGAATTCGGAGAGCTCTTCGCTGACACTGCGCCGCTCGCAAGCGGCTTCGTTCTTCGCCTTCTGCCGTCCGGCGAGAGCTGAACTCCAGCGGTCAGTTGCAGCTCTGCCCAACAGCGTGTTCTCGGTTCTGCGGGCAAGCACGCCCTCTTGCCTTGGCCGCGAGAGCAAAGTCCCGAGCGAGCACTCGACTCAGTGCAATGCACCCGGAAGGACGCTCTCGCTCGCCTTTCAAGGAGCGATTCCTAACAGCAGAAGCAGCAGAGGCACAAACTGCACGACGAGAGGGGACAACGTAGAACACGTCTCTGTCCTGGCACATTTTCGTGTGCGATACTTCCCCTCCGGCTCTTCGGGCCTTGCGAAGCTCTGTGTACTGCCGAGCGCTGCTACTCGCAGCTGAGAAGGACCGTGGAGCTAGCGGCGAATTCGGAGAGCTCTTCGCTGCACTGCGCCGCTCGCAAGCGGCTTCGTTCTTCGCCTTCTGCCGTCCGGCGAGAGCTGAACTCCAGCGGTCAGTTGCAGCTCTGCCCAACAGCGTGTTCTCGGTTCTGCGGGCAAGCACGCCCTCTTGCCTTGGCCCCGAGAGCAAAGTCCCGAGCGAGCACTCGACTCAGTGCAATGCACCCGGAAGGACGCTCTCGCTCGCCTTTCAAGGAGCGATTCCTAACAGCAGAAGCAGCAGAGGCACAAACTGCACGACGAGAAGGGACAACGTAGAACACGTCTCTGTCCTGGCACATTTTCGTGTGCGATACTTCCCTCCGGCTCTTCGGGCCTTGCGAAGCTCTGTGTACTGCGAGCGCTGCTACTCGCAGCTGAGAAGGACCGTGGAGCTAGCGGCGAATTCGGAGAGCTCTTCGCTGCACATGCGCCGCTCGCAAGCGCCTTCGTTCTTCGCCTTCTGCCGTCGGCGAGAGCTGAACTCCAGCGGTCAGTTGCAGCTCTGCCCAACAGCGTGTTCTCGGTTCTGCGGGCAAGCACGCCCTCTTGCCTTGGCCCCGAGAGCAAAGTCCCGAGCGAGCACTCGACTCAGTGCAATGCACCCGAAGGACGCTCTCGCTCGCCTTTCAAGGAGCGATTCCTAACAGCAGAAGCAGCAGAGGCACAAACTGCACGACGAGAGGGGACAACGTAGAACACGTCTCTGTCCTGGCACATTTGCGTGTGCGATACTTCCTCCGGGTCTTCGGGCCTTGCGAAGCTCTGTGTACTGCGAGCGCTGCTACTCGCAGCTGAGAAGGACCGTGGAGCTAGCGGCGAATTCGGAGAGCTCTTCGCTGCACTGCGCCGCTCGCAAGCGGCTTCGTTCTTCGCCTTCTGCCGTCCGGGCGAGAGCTGAACTCCAGCGGTCAGCTGCAGCTCTGCCCAACAGCGTGTTCTCGGTTCTGCGGGCAAGCACGCCCTCTTGCCTTGGCCGCGAGAGCAAAGTCCCGAGCCGAGCACTCGACTCAGTGCAATGCACCCGGAAGGACGCTCTCGCTCGCCTTTCAAGGAGCGATTCCTAACAGCAGAAGCAGCAGAGGCACAAACTGCACGACGAGAGGGGACAACGTAGATCACGTCTCTGTCCCTGGCACATTTGCGTGTGCGATACTTCCCTCCGGCTCTTCGGGCCTTGCGAAGCTCTGTGTACTGCGAGCGCTGCTACTCGCAGCTGAGAAGGACCGTGGAGCTAGCGGCGAATTCGGAGAGCTCTTCGCTGCACTGCGCCGCTCGCAAGCGCCTTCGTTCTTCGCCTTCTGCCGTCCCGGCGAGAGCTGAACTCCAGCGGTCAGTTGCAGCTCTGCCCAACAGCGTGTTCTCGGTTCTGCGGGCAAGCACGCCCTCTTGCCTTGGCCGCGAGAGCAAAGTCCCGAGCGAGCACTCGACTCAGTGCAATGCACCCGGAAGGACGCTCTCGCTCGCCTTTCAAGGAGCGATTCCTAACAGCAGAAGCAGCAGAGGCACAAACTGCACGACGAGAAGGGGACAACGTAGAACACGTCTCTGTCCTGGCACATTTTCGTGTGCGATACTTCCCTCCGGCTCTTCGGGCCTTGCGAAGCTCTGTGTACTGCGAGCGCTGCTACTCGCAGCTGAGAAGGACCGTGGAGCTAGCGGCGAATTCGGAGAGCTCTTCGCTGCACTGCGCCGCTCGCAAGCGGCTTCGTTCTTCGCCTTCTGCCGTCCGGCGAGAGCTGAACTCCAGCGGTCAGTTGCAGCTCTGCCCAACAGCGTGTTCTCGGTTCTGGCGGGCAAGCACGCCCTCTTGCCTTGGCCCCGAGAGCAAAGTCCCGAGCGAGCACTCGACTCAGTGCAATGCACCCGGAAGGACGCTCTCGCTCGCCTTTCAAGGAGCGATTCCTAACAGCAGAAGCAGCAGAGGCACAAACTGCACGACGAGAGGGGACACCGTAGAACACGTCTCTGTCCTGGCACATTTGCGTGTGCGATACTTCCCTCCGGGGTCTTCGGGCCTTGCGAAGCTCTGTGTACTGCGAGCGCTGCTACTCGCAGCTGAGAAGGACCGTGGAGCTAGCGCGAATTCGGAGAGCTCTTCGCTGCACTGCGCCGCTCGCAAGCGGCTTCGTTCGCTTCGCCTTCTGCCGTCCGGCGGAGAGCTGAACTCCAGCGGTCAGTTGCAGCTCTGCCCAACAGCGTGTTCTCGGTTCTGGGGGAAGCACGCCCTCTTGCCTTGGCCCCGAGAGCAAAGTCCCGAGCGAGCACTCGACTCAGTGCAATGCACCCGGAAGGACGCTCTCGCTCGCCTTTCAAGGAGCGATTCCTAACAGCAGAAGCAGCAGAGGCACAAACTGCACGACGAGAGGGGACAACGTAGAACACGTCTCTGTCCTGGCACATTTTCGTGTGCGATACTTCCCTCCGGCTCTTCGGGCCTTGCGAAGCTCTGTGTACTGCGAGCGCTGCTACTCGCAGCTGAGAAGGACCGTGGAGCTAGCGGCGAATTCGGAGAGCTCTTCGCTGCACTGCGCCGCTCGCAAGCGGCTTCGTTCTTCGCCTTCTGCCGTCCGGCGAGAGCTGAACTCCAGCGGTCAGTTGCAGCTCTGCCCAACAGCGTGTTCTCGGTTCTGGGGAAGCACGCCCTCTTGCCTTGGCCCCGAGAGCAAAGTCCCGAGCGAGCACTCGACTCAGTGCAATGCACCCGGAAGGACGCCTCTCGCTCGCCTTTCAAGGAGCGATTCCTAACAGCAGAAGCAGCAGAGGCACAAACTGCACGACGAGAGGGGACACCGTAGAACACGTCTCTGTCCTGGCACATTTGCGTGTGCGATACTTCCCTCCGGGTCTTCGGGCCTTGCGAAGCTCTGTGTACTGCGAGAGCAGCTACTCGCAGCTGAGAAGGACCGTGGAGCTAGCGGCGAATTCGGAGAGCTCTTCGCTGCACTGCGCCGCTCGCAAGCGGCTTTCGTCTTCGCCTTCCTGCCGTCCGGCGAGAGCTGAACTCCAGCGGTCAGTTGCAGCTCTGCCCAACAGCGTGTTCTCGGTTCTGCGGGCAAGCACGCCCTCTTGCCTTGGCCGCGAGAGCAAAGTCCCGAGCGAGCACTCGACTCAGTGCAATGCACCCGGAAGGACGCTCTCGCTCGCCTTTCAAGGAGCGATTCCTAACAGCAGAAGCAGCAGAGGCACAAACTGCACGACGAGAGGGGACAACGTAGAACACGTCTCTGTCCTGGCACATTTGCGTGTGCGATACTTCCCTCCGGCTCTTCGGGCCTTGCGAAGCTCTGTGTACTGCGAGCGCTGCTACTCGCAGCTGAGAAGGACCGTGGAGCTAGCGGCGAATTCGGAGAGCTCTTCGCTGCACTGCGCCGCTCGCAAGCGGCTTCGTTCTTCGCCTTCTGCCGTCCGGCGAGAGCTGAACTCCAGCGGTCAGTTGCAGCTCTGCCCAACAGCGTGTTCTCGGTTCTGCGGGCAAGCACGCCCTCTTGCCTTGGCCGCGAGAGCAAAGTCCCGAGCGAGCACTCGACTCAGTGCAATGCACCCGGAAGGACGCTCTCGCTCGCCTTTCAAGGAGCGATTCCTAACAGCAGAAGCAGCAGAGGCACAAACTGCACGACGAGAAGGGACAACGTAGAACACGTCTCTGTCCTGGCACATTTTCGTGTGCGATACTTCCCTCCGGCTCTTCGGGCCTTGCGAAGCTCTGTGTACTGCGAGCGCTGCTACTCGCAGCTGAGAAGGACCGTGGAGCTAGCGGCGAATTCGGAGAGCTCTTCGCTGCAACTGCGCCGCTCGCAAGCGGCTTCGTTCTTCGCCTTCTGCCGTCCGGCGAGAGCTGAACTCCAGCGGTCAGTTGCAGCTCTGCCCAACAGCGTGTTCTCGGTTCTGCGGGGCAAAGCACGCCCTCTTGCCTTGGCCCCGAGAGCAAAGTCCCGAGCGAGCACTCGACTCAGTGCAATGGCACCCGGAGGACGCTCTCGCTCGCCTTCAAGGAGCGATTCCTAACAGCAGAAGCAGCAGAGGCACAAACTGCACGACGAGAAGGGACAACGTAGAACACGTCTCTGTCCTGGCACATTTTCGTGTGCGATACTTCCCTCCGGCTCTTCGGGCCTTGCGAAGCTCTGTGTACTGCGAGCGCTGCTACTCGCAGCTGAGAAGGACCGTGGAGCTAGCGGCGAATTCGGAGAGCTCTTCGCTGCACTGCGCCGCTCGCAAGCGGCTTCGTCTTCGCCTTCTGCCGTCCGGCGAGAGCTGAACTCCAGCGGTCAGTTGCAGCTCTGCCCAACAGCGTGTTCTCGGTTCTGCGGGCAAGCACGCCCTCTTGCCTTGGCCCCGAGAGCAAAGTCCCGAGCGAGCACTCGACTCAGTGCAATGCACCCGGAAGGACGCTCTCGCTCGCCTTTCAAGGAGCGATTCCTAACAGCAGAAGCAGCAGAGGCACAAACTGCACGACGAGAGGGGACACCGTAGAACACGTCTCTGTCCTGGCACATTTTCGTGTGCGATACTTCCCTCCGGCTCTTCGGCCTTGCGAAGCTCTGTGTACTGCGAGCGCTGCTACTCGCAGCTGAGAAGGACCGTGGAGCTAGCGGCGAATTCGGAGAGCTCTTCGCTGCACTGCGCCGCTCGCAAGCGGCTTCGTTCTTCGCCTTCTGCCGTCCGGCGAGAGCTGAACTCCAGCGGTCAGTTGCAGCTCTGCCCAACAGCGTGTTCTCGGTTCTGCGGGCAAGCACGCCCTCTTGCCTTGGCCGCGAGAGCAAAGTCCCGAGCGAGCACTCGACTCAGTGCAATGCACCCGGAAGGACGCTCTCGCTCGCCTTTCAAGGAGCGATTCCTAACAGCAGAAGCAGCAGAGGCACAAACTGCACGACGAGAGGGGACAACGTAGAACACGTCTCTGTCCTGGCACATTTGCGTGTGCGATACTTCCCTCCGGCTCTTCGGGCCTTGCGAAGCTCTGTGTACTGCGAGCGCTGCTACTCGCAGCTGAGAAGGACCGTGGAGCTAGCGGCGAATTCGGAGAGCTCTTCGCTGCACTGCGCCGCTCGCAAGCGGCTTCGTTCTTCGCCTTCTGCCGTCCGGCGAGAGCTGAACTCCAGCGGTCAGTTGCAGCTCTGCCCAACAGCGTGTTCTCGGTTCTGCGGGCAAGCACGCCCTCTTGCCTTGGCCGCGAGAGCAAAGTCCCGAGCGAGCACTCGACTCAGTGCAATGCACCCGGAAGGACGCTCTCGCTCGCCTTTCAAGGAGCGATTCCTAACAGCAGAAGCAGCAGAGGCACAAACTGCACGACGAGAGGGGACAACGTAGAACACGTCTCTGTCCTGGCACATTTTCGTGTGCGATACTTCCCTCCGGCTCTTCGGGCCTTGCGAAGCTCTGTGTACTGCGAGCGCTGCTACTCGCAGCTGAGAAGGACCGTGGAGCTAGCGGCGAATTCGGAGAGCTCTTCGCTGCACTGCGCCGCTCGCAAGCGGCTTCGTTCTTCGCCTTCTGCCGTCCGGCGAGAGCTGAACTCCAGCGGTCAGTTGCAGCTCTGCCCAACAGCGTGTTCTCGGTTCTGCGGGCAAGCACGCCCTCTTGCCTTGGCCGCGAGAGCAAAGTCCCGAGCGAGCACTCGACTCAGTGCAATGCACCCGGAAGGACGCTCTCGCTCGCCTTTCAAGGAGCGATTCCTAACAGCAGAAGCAGCAGAGGCACAAACTGCACGACGAGAGGGGACAACGTAGATCACGTCTCTGTCCTGGCACATTTGCGTGTGCGATACTTCCCTCCGGCTCTTCGGGCCTTGCGAAGCTCTGTGTACTGCGAGCGCTGCTACTCGCAGCTGAGAAGGACCGTGGAGCTAGCGGCGAATTCGGAGAGCTCTTCGCTGCACTGCGCCGCTCGCAAGCGGCTTCGTTCTTCGCCTTCTGCCGTCCGGCGAGAGCTGAACTCCAGCGGTCAGTTGCAGCTCTGCCCAACAGCGTGTTCTCAGTTCTGCGGGCAAGCACGCCCTCTTGCCTTGGCCCCGAGAGCAAAGTCCCGAGCGAGCACTCGACTCAGTGCAATGCAACCCGGAAGGACGCTCTCGCTCGTCTTTCAAGGAGCGATTCCTAACAGCAGAAGCAGCAGAGGCACAAACTGCATGACGAGAAGGGACAACGTAGAACACGTCTCTGTCCTGGCACATTTTCGTGTGCGATACTTCCCTCCGGGTCTTCGGGCCTTGCGAAGCTCTGTGTACTGCGAGCGCTGCTACTCGCAGCTGAGAAGGACCGTGGAGCTAGCGGCGAATTCGGAGAGCGCTGAGCACGTAGTCAAGAAGCGAGACGTGTCCCTGCAACGCGGTGCTAATAGCAGCTTCCTCGCGGCGGGGGCGAGCTCCGGCCACAAGACATTCTCGTCCTGGCAACGGATCTCTGTGAAGGGGTAGGCGAAAAGCTTTCGTTTTCCATTCGAACTGCGAGAGAGGCAGACTGTTGCACGGAGCTCTGAGAACAAAGGTGCACGCCCTAGGCGGACTTGGGCAGAAGCAGCGTTCTCTAGCTCTTGGCTGCCGGCGCACTTGTGGTTGTGTGGCGCCCTTGCAGCGGCTTCTGGCCGCCGGCAAGTGAAAGCGGCTCCACGCTTTGGCGAGGGCGGTGAACGAAGCGGCACTAGTCCCGTGCTTGTGTGCACCACGTTACAGGCTACTAGGAGAGGAAGGTGGTTGACTCTCGCTTGCCCTCCCAAGTGCCCTTAGCAGTCGGAAGGAGCAAGCTGAAGCACTGCTGCTTGTGCTGCTCCTTGGTTCCCTTGCAGCCCGCTTTGAAAGCATTGGCGGTCGCTTCTAGGCGCCGAGTTGCACACAGCACCACTGTAAGTGCCGCGGAGAAGGGAAATCCAGAGTGCAGCGAGGAGCTGGACGTGGCTTACGTGCAGTAAGGAGAAGGTGAACCTAGGCACTGCCTCTTCAATCTGGCCGCCTCTGCTCTGGTAGCAACTTTTGCAAGTCGGCAGAGGGAGCTGCGAGTATGTAGAACGGAGGGCAGCGAGACGCCGTGTGTTATGCGCCCTTTCAGGGCTGCTGCCAGGGTGCTACTTTAAGAACGCCTTCTTCTTCCTCGCGTCCTTCCTCCACTATAGTCTCCTGGATTCACCTGAGACTCTTCCTAGGCATCTCCCTGATCCTTTTTGCAATGAGTCTCACATCATTCTCCTGAAGAAACTGTCTGCTTATGGTTTGCATGGGTGGGCTGTTTGCTGGGTGACAAACTGGGTGATGGCCAGGCCCACAGAGTGGTGGGAAATAGAGTTCATCCAGCTGGTCCCCAAGGCTCAGTCTTGGGCCCAGTCCTGTTTAATATCTTGCTCAGTGATCTGGACAAAGTGATAGAGTACACGCCCAGGAAGTTCACAGATGATGCAAAGTTGGCTGGTAGTGTTTTTTTCTTCTGGAGGACAGCAGGCTCTGCTTCTTCTTCCTCCTGTTCTGAGGTCGCTGCTCCCTCTTCATCCCTCATTAAGTGTGCTGATTTTGTCACTTGGATGAGAAAACAAACAATTTTAGCAACAATACTAGTGGCAGGGTACAAGAAAGGAAGAGTTCACACGAATCCCCCCCCCCCCCCCCGCCCAACAACAGAAAATACCTGATGGCTCCTCTGCCCAGCTTACTGACTACACCGGAACCCATTGTCCCCCAAAGATACTCCCTTCTCCCTTCCCCCAGCCATGATGTGAGATGGAATAGAATAACTAAGATTAAGATTCTCCCTATGGAACTCTATCATACTTCGATTCTGGGAAAAAAAAAATTCTTGAAGTTCTATCATTTCAGATCATTTGAATTTGATTTGCATACTAAAAAGTCTAGCCAGAAACTCATGACAATATTAATAGCCCCATTCTAGAATGTCCGAGATGATAGACACTTCTTTCAAGAGAATGTGATACCTCACGTGACTTCTCCAGAATTTAAATGAACAGCGGGAGTAGTCTACAAGATTCTTGCTGCCATCTGGATTTCCTGGTATTTGGCTGGTCTATGGTAACCAACCAGCTATTCAGCAGAGGGAATATTAGTGTGATACTTGATGGTATGTGAGATGGAACACAGTAATTTATGGCTTTTTGCATAGTGATGAAGCTGTAAAGAAAAGCTCCGTAATGCTCAGACAAGGAGGCTGCTGGACTTCAAGCAGCAAAGGCCCAAAACGAACCAGTGAAAAGGTGTCATTGAAAAAAAAAAAAAAAGCCAGGTGGGGAGCAAAGTGATACTTAAGGGCAGTTTACTGAAAGAGGGAATCTAGTGAAAAAAAAAAGTCCAAGAGTGAAGGAATAACAGAGAAAATGAAACTAAGGAAGGAAATCAATCTCAAGCTAATCATTTCAGAAGCTAACAAGTTGTCATTGCAATGATGCATAAAGTGAGAAAAAAATAAATATGTCTGCGCCAAAATCTGAAATATGAACTTTACTGCCATTCTGTCTTCCACGGAATCATACAACAGTCTGTGATTAAAGATCATGTAGTCCAACTTCCTTGCCAGGTAGATCTTACAGTAGATCAAATTGCTCAAGACTAGCCAAACTGATAAGGAGCACTCTCAATGATGGGGCATCCACAACTTCTCTGGAACACCCGTTTGAGTGTCTCACCAGCTTCATTGTAGAAAAGTTTTTTCCTTTTAGCCAATCTAAACCTAGTCTCAGTTTGAAAGCATGGCCCCTTATCCTGTCTCTGCAAACTTTCCTAAAAAGTCTTTCTCCATTTGTCTTATACCCTCTTTACATATTCAAAGGCACAATACTGTCTCTCCAGAAACCTCTCTTCTCCAGGCTAAAAGATCCTACTTTCACAAGAACCAGGTCATAAACTGAGATGGAAGACATCTCAGGAGATCAGATCATCCAAACAGCTCAGCGTAAGAATAGCTCTGAAGTCAGATCAACTAGCTTAGGGCTGTGTCTGTTTGAATTTTGAAAATTAGCAGGACTTGAAATGCTTCAAGGGAAGAGAACTCTGGGGTGGCTCCAGAAACAGCCTGAGAAACTCGAGCAAACTCGAAACCTCAGAAACTACCACTGCTTTCTCTCCCTCAGCCCAAGCAGTCCCAAAGAAGAAGTGTTCCCAGCAGGCTGGGATAGCACACATATACACTACATATACGTGACAGGCATCGCCAGCAGCCACATCCTGCTCCTTTCTGTGGCTGGCAAGAGTGAGACTGGATGTTTACATGTGGGCAACCTGGGTCCCTCCAGCAGCTCACACACTCAGCCTGCCCAGTGACCCCACTGAATTCCAGTATTAGCAGTGTGCCAAGGCCACAGCACTATTCTGCTTGCTGGCACAGACCATCACACGCCTCCTAAATCAGTCAGGACTCCCCTGGTCCCACAGCCAGCACCCCACTTGCCCTCCGCCAGGCCACTGCCATTGTTCACCAACTTCTCCACTTTGATCTTTGCTGGTGCTCTCAACACTGGCACACCCAGATGTTCTGCAGCTGTTGTCTCCTGGTGGAAAGGACTTGTAAAGCCATGTTTCCTAACAGGACTTCCACAACCTTTCAAAGCAACCTTTACTGGGGTATGAACAATCTCATTCAAATGTCAACATTTCTTTTCCCGTATGTGAAATCAGAATTTCCTTCTTCCGGGCATGCCCAAAACAAGGCACAAACTACATTGTGCCTTCTGTTTCACATGCTGACTCGTTTGTAAACAATGCTAGGAGAATACCTGTTTGATCCAAGCTAATCTCTGGCCCTTATAGTGCTTTCGGTAGTTAGTTTTGCTTTGTTATTTACTTGATGTCCCATTGAATTGTTGAATCATAAACAGACTACCTGTCTGTATAGCAGCATAGCAGTGATGAATAAATGCAAGAGAAGGAGCAAGGTGATTGTTTGCTAGACTCTTCCTAGAAACTGAGAAATCTGTTACTTAATGCTGACCACAGCAGATGGAGGAAGCATCCTACATGATGTCAAAGCAATGAAGCTGTAATCACTTTTATGATTACAGTCAAGGCACTGCTTTTGCCACCATAAGTGGAGTGCAGGGAATCTTAAAAGACGACACTCTAACTGTTGTCCATGCTCACTGAGAAAATAATGCTTTTACAGCAGAGCAGGTCTCACCGCAGCTAAATCATGGCTTCAACTGTACACCGCCTTCAAAAAGCCCACAAAAACACAATGAAAGGATTTGGAACCCAAGGGAATCTCGGATTGTGACATCAGCTCACTCTGATTCTTTCCAAATTCTCAATTCCATTTCTTCCGAGCCAATTTTCCCATCTAACTTGAGATGTAATTTATGGATTTCCAACACATCTAGTTACCTTAGAATTAGATTGCCACTAGCCAAAAAGACAGAAACAAGCAGTTAAGTGAAGACTGAAACCATGGGTGTTTAGAACAGCAAAACTTGGGCGAAACTATTCTTAAGAAAAACCAAAACTTTAGGACTTACCCATGTATTTTTGGAGGTGGAAAAAGTTTTACATCGAAAAGTCCCTAGGGAACTCTTTTCAGTGCTGGAGAGCCGCTGTCGCTCGCCTTTCAAGGACCTATTCGTCACAGCAGAGGCAGCAGAGCACAAGATGGCCGACGAGAAGGGGCAGTGTAGAACTCTCTGTCTGTCTGTGTCTCTACTCAGTGTAGAACGTCTCTATCCTGGCACATTTTCGAGTGCGATACTTCCCTCCGGGTCTTCGTCCTTGCGAAGCTCTATGTACTGTGAGCGCTGCTACTTGCAGCTGAGAAAGACCGTGGAGCTAGCGGCGAATTCGGAGAGCGCTGAGCACGTAGTCAAGAAGCGAGACGTGTCCCTGCAACGCGGTGCTAATAGCAGCTTCCTCGCGGCGGGGGGGAGCTCCGGCCACAAGGCATTCTCGTCCTGGCAACGGATCTCTGTGAAGGGGGTAGGCGAAAAGCTTTCGTTTTCCATTCGAACTGCGAGAGAGGCAGACTGTTGCACGGAGCTCTGAGAACAAAGGTGCACGCCCTAGGCGGGCTTGGGCAGAAGCAGCGTTCTCTAGCTCTTGGCTGCCGGCACACTGCTGGCTGTGTGGCGCCCCTGCAGCGGGCTTCTGGCCGCCGGCAAGTGAAAGCAGCGCCAGGCGTGGGCGAGGGCGGTGAACGAAGCAGCACTCGTCCCGTGCTTGTGTGCACCACGTTACAGGCTACTAGGAGAGGAAGGTGGTTGACTCTCGCTTGCCCTCCCAAGTGCCCTTAGCAGTCGGAAGGAGCAAGCTGAAGCACTGCTGCTTGTGCTGCTCCTTGGTTCCCTTGCAGCCCGCTTTGAAAGCATTGGCGGTCGCTTCTAGGCGCCGAGTTGCACACAGCACCACGGTAAGTGCCGCGGAGAAGGGAAATCCAGAGTGCAGCGAGGAGCTGGACGTGGCTTACGTGCAGTAAGGAGAAGGTGAACCTAGGCACTGCCTCTTCAATCTGGCCGCCTCTGCTCTGGTAGCAACTTTTGCAAGTCGGCAGAGGGAGCCGCGCAGTATGTAGAACGGAGGGCAGCGAGACGCCGTGTGTTATGCGCCTTTTCAGGGCTGCTGCCAGGGTGCTACTTTAAGAACGCCTTTTTCTTCCTCGCGTCCTTCTCGCTTCGCTCTAGCTGCATGGAGTACAGCACAGCGAAGGTGTGAGGAAGGGCTCTGCCCCAGCTTTTGCCCCGGCCTGCCTGTGCTGCGCCTTTAGCTGCACACGAGAACAACGGCATTTCTTACCCGCAAGGTAAAAAAGGCTTTAGTGTAGCCTTAGGAATGGCAAGTGCCTAGGCATTAAGTTGAGCGACCACGTATGAGGGAGTCTTTAGAGGTTTCCTCCCCATGGCGCAGGTGTATTCTCATTCTCGTGCTGAACTGAAAAGTCCGGGCATGGCAAGACTGGCCTGCCTTGTGCAGAGACGAACACAAATGTGGGGCTATGATCCTCTGTGTTCGGAGCTCTGCTTCCGGGTGTGTGGGCCGCCATGAGCCCGCAGCAGCCGCCGAGGACAGTGTGGATTGTGGATGAGTCTGGGCTGGCCCCCCGCCCCCCCGTTGGTCTGACAGCGGCAGAAGTGGCGTAGGAGCGGCATCGCCTGAGGGCCCCATGGGGGGCGGGAAGAGAGCCGGGAGTGACTCCGAGCGACACCGGAAGCGATATCCGTAGGGCCCGGAAGGCCAGCGTTGCCATCGAGTTTGGCCGGTAGGAGGCGTCTAAGGTGCTTTGAAAGGTGGAGCTTCTTTGCTCTAGGACAGTCTGGGAGAGCTGAGGTGTCCAATCTGGAGAACAGAAGGCTCCAGGGAGATCTTCGAGCCCCTTGCAGTGCCTGCTGGGGCTCCAAGATAGCTGGGGAGGGACTTTGGAAAAGGGTCTGGACTCGCAGGACAAGGGGGAATAGCTTCAAACTGCCAGAGGGCTGGGATAGATGGGATATTGGAAAGGAATTCTTCCTTGGGTGGGTGCTGAGGCACATGTGCTCAAAGAGGCTGTGTAGGAGCCCCATGGCAGGAAGCGTCCAGGGCCAGGCTGGAGCGGACATGGAGCAACCTGGACTAGTGGAAAAGTGTCCCTGCCCGTGTCAGGATGTGGGAAGAAGATAATTTGTCTCTAAGGTCGCTTCCAGTCCAAACCATTCTGGGATTCTAGGGATTCATGGAAGGGCCCTTTTCCAAGTGAAGTGTTGTATCTCTTGGCTCCCAGCTTGTAGTTGCCGGTTCTTCTGGAAGCAGGCGTGGCGAAGCAGCTGTGATGAGCCATGGGTTCTCAATAGGACGAGTGTGATATATTTGCAGAGAGGAAGGCTGCAGACAGATCTTCAAGGTCCAGGTAAAACAAGCAAAGGATTGAATAGAAGCCAAAGATTGGTTGTGTTAGTCAGTTTGCTGGCTGTTGAAATGGCCCCAGGTAATTTTCAACATTTCTAATTTGGATTTGTTTGAGTAAAAAATGAATGTGTTACCTCCAGCGTAGGCTCTCCAATGCATCTCCATGTGCTCCCATCTCTTGTTGTATATCGGGTTCTATTAACTGAAGACAGAATCATAACACAGTAGTAAAACATTTAGAGGTGTAGTTAGCCAGCTTCAGGAGTTTTCAACTCAGCTGTTGACTTTTCTGGTAACTGTAGCAAGGCAACACAATCCAGTTACTCCACTTTTCCTCTCTGAGGAAAAGATGATTTTTTTTTTTTTTTTTTTTTCTCATTTTGAAAATAGCCTTGAATGAAGAGAGTTATGCACGTGGCATGTAGGATTCATTATTTTACCTTTCTCTTCTGTTGTCTTTCGCGTACTAGTCTTTTAAAATTTTTTGTCGCTGTTCTCCATTCAGTAGGTTTGAAAGAATTCTAATTGTTGAGATGATGGTTCTTTGAAGGCTCACTTAGCCCACCTTTTGGGTGAAGGAAAGAGAAGACAAGGTCCTCTAGGAAGAGTAAAAAGCATACTTTCAAGAGGCATTCAGAGATGTCTGCTGATGCCACGCAATTACCGTGTAATCAGCAGAAATGTGTTGGAAAAACACCCATCAGTGACTTCACAAGAAAGCCACACTCAAGACAGGTAAAGAACAGAAGCATAAAACCCCAAGGTATGAAATGGACAGATTTTCATTGGGAATGAGCAACTCCTGAATTCTTGGTTCTAGAACTAGGGGCTTGTAATAAATAGACTGTCTCCTTGCCAAACGTAAACTTGGTGTCATGAACTGCTCACTGCCCGTTGAAGTGCAGGGCTAGTAGACTAATATTTGCCATGGCAGGCATATTGTATGGCTTTCCTGTTAAAAAGAAATTGGTTTTGCTCATAGCAATCTAGATATGTACCCAGTCTGACACCTATTTTTTAGGCTATATTTCCAAAAATGGCTTCCATGATGATGCAGTAAGTTTATGTCATGAACAGGAATGAAGTGATTGCATGCATCCTTTTTTACCCTAAGCCAGCTGCTGAGTAATGAGACAGAGACTCTCACTGACGCCAAGGAGTGCCCGTGCTTTTGGGAAAAGCACTGGGCAGATAAAGCCTATTTCCACATTTCTTGCTAGCGTCTCCTTCAAAGTTCATGGGTTTGTGCATCTTTTAGAGCTGTTCTAGATGTTCTTTGTAGTTTACATGTACTAAATGTAGCAGGTATTGCTTTCATGCCGTCCTACTAGATTTGAAGTTGGGATCTACTCAGGCTTCAATGTCTCAGAAGAAGCAACGTCGATTCTTTGAATTCTACTCTTGAACGTGAGAATGCTACTTATGTAGTTAATGAATTAATTAAATCGAATTCACTTGAATGGAAAAATTGTCTTGTTCATGTAGATTTTAACTTGGGAAATTGATATTTGAGTTCTACTTTTCATTGTTGTTGCTTTTCTGTATTCTTTGATTGCACAGATAGCAGATGTACTGACCAAGTATTGTGTGAAACTGGAGGAAATGTCCTTCCTCTTGGCAGCTGATGTTCACAAGCTCATTAACGCTAAGGCCATGGTAAATGTTTTACCTGGGGCAAGATAGCAGTCTGAATATTCCTAGAATGTCTTTCTTTCCCCAGATGAAATTCATTTTTTCTGCCTATCAATCACTGAAATATAGAAGAAATTTCTACTTGACGGGGTATTGGTTATCATTTGTGTTCTTTTCTCCCCTCATTTTCTGTAGAAGAGACAATTTTTGGTTTGTTTTTGCATGTTGTATGCTGCTTCTACTTCTGGTTTTGTTTTTTAATACACAGAATATAAACGGAGCACTGCTGGATAATGAGAGGGCAACTGCCAAGCTACTCTTGAATCGAATGAAATCAGAGCTTGAGAAAGAAAAATGGCATCAACTGAAATGGCAAGGGACTGGAAGCTCATGCAAAAGAAGTGTGGAGTTCAGAGTTTCAGGTCAGAAATTTGGCAGTCTTCTTTTGGACAATGAGCAACACCAAGAGGCTAGTGTTCACTTTTGGTTTCTGTTAAAGTAATACTTGATCATTTTTTCTTTCTACGTGATACCACGTATGATATCACATATATCATGTGATTCCATTCTACATATCTACTTTCCATCCTGCAGAGAATTTATGGCAAGTGAAGAAATACAGAATCCCCCAACTGTGAATATGGAAATGGAAAAGTTGATAAAGGAGCAGATGGTACTCAGTGAAGAGAGACTGAAGGTTTTGCAATATATCGGGTATGGCAAAAGAGGGTATAGCATAAAGGAAAACAATTGTTGCTGGAGTTAATGAAGGACTTGGCTACAAAATGCACTTTGCTTCCTGTCAATGTGTGATTGCTAAATGCAGCAGTAAGGCAGGGTCTACATCTATTTCTGTACAGCTCTTTTGAATGGAAAAAATGCATTCTTGATTTTCAGTGCCCCAGCTACACTTAATAGGTGGCGATCAGGCTCTAAAAATGGAGGAATGCAGAAGTAAATCTCGAAACATAGCAGAAATGGGCAAAGAGGGGTGGAGAGCTAGAACTTGGTGTTTTTGTCAAGGCATTTTTTTCTCCATGGCGTGGGATTTTATTTGCGGAATAAATGAAGAGAGGAGTCTGGATAGAAATCTAACGTTGCTACGTTTGAATATCCATCCTGAACACAAGACACATTGGTGTGGGTGCAATGCATTACGATCTTTACAGGGAGGTTTTTTACGGTGGATGTAGGAACCAGGTAGATGACAGTTAGTTCCTTATCGGGCAGTAAACAGTTGGCCTTGAACAACAACAATCTCAGGTTTATTTTCATTGCCAAGATGGCTGTAAATAAAAGAACGCCCAGTAGTATGGATATTCGGATTCATAATTTTATATTTGAAGTACTGACTGGTTTGTATTTTAGGATACCTGACTCTTGTTTCCTGCTTTGATAGCACCCTGTTGCCTCCAACACGTGCCAAATCTGATGGAAACGAATGGTGCAGAACTCTGGAGAATTGAAACAAAAGTCTAGGTAGGTCGGGAAATCCTAAGAACAGTCTGGAATTCAAGCAATATTTTCTTTTCTCCTGGGCAACGATGAGGCAGACGGTTGCTTTGAGAGTGCATGTTTGCTCTATTCTTTGTTCCGTGTGTTGCCACATACCTTCTCAGTTGCTTGGAGGTGGCAGTAAGAGCCAAAGAAGCTGCCTGTGGCATGGCTTTCCTTTGGCCAGTACAAACACCTGTGCATGGGGAGATCTAGCAGGAACTGGCTCGGTTAGAATGAATCTGGGGGAAATCAAATGTTAATTTTGACGTGGATCCCTTCTCAGTCATACAAAAATACTCCTTTTTAACTCCTGGAGAAGAAGAGGGGAAGTATGAGAAGAAGAGGGGAAGTATTGGAGATACTTCCTTTCTCTGTGTCCTTGCAGCATGCCTTCCCGCTCTGTGTCTGCCTTCTCTTGCTCCAGAGCACATCCAGTTGGGATGTTTGTAGCCTGTATGGTAGCAAAGAAGTTGGTAGCGATTGTTAAGTACCTTGCTACTTTGAAGCGTAATGATAAACAGCTGTGTATGAAAATGTCTTGATTTCTTTGGCTGGTAATGTCTGGTGTCTGTAGGCACTGCTGGCATCTGTTCAGTGTGCTGAGATTCAGCACATGGCCTCTGTCATGTTTCCATGTCACACTGCACTGTGAAAGATGGGAATTTTGACTGTGGTCTGTTCCGTATCATTCAGACAGCCCTAATGTGGAGTGCGTGGAGAAAATGAGCATCCAGTATGAGCTGGTCGAGGGCAAATGTCAGGAGAAAGGGCAGATGTGCAAGTTGAGTGCCACAGCTTTTGGCTGTGATAGCCGTGGTCCAATGTGTCATTAAGAGTAAAGTGCGTCTGAGGATGCACCAGACAGTGAGATAACAAGTGGAATTCCTTTTTAACCTCCTCCTTACTCTGTTCAAAAAGTAAGCCATCCGTTTGGTTTCACAGTAGTAGTCGGTATTTGTGCTTGAAATGTGGAAAAGCCGTAACAAATGCCAGTAATGAAGGGAGTGCTGTCCTACATGAATGTGGAAGATGCAAGGAGCCTCAGCCCTTGTGCTAAATCTGTCTTATCTTGGGAAAGAAATTCCACCTCTGCCTCAATTTCTCCCTTTGTGTCCAACCAGATGGTATTGTTTAGTAATCTAATATGGCATGTGGGAGGCTGAATCTATCTCTGTCCATCACAAAAGAAACACTACGTTTAGCCAGGCTCTCTGAAAGCCACACAGTATTTCTTCTGTGCATGTCAATAATTTGTTCTTCTTTTCCTTCAGATGACCCTGTTGGATGTGAACATTTGCACAGCAGAAGATGCTGAAGTTGTGCACTCCAACATGCTTCAGATGACTGAGAAACGAAAATGTAGGTTTGAAGAAGAAGTGGAGCACGTGGATGTACGTTTCTTTTATTTGATGACATATATCTTCATCACTCCTTGGGATTAGTCTGTTCTTCCTGTGCTCCCACCTGCAATGCCTTCTGCGTGGTAGGCTATTGATGTCACCTTAGAAAGAGGTCCATAGTGTGACAAAACACTCCAGAGAAACAGTTTGGTGTGGAAGAGTTTCATGTGGAAGTGTTCATAATTCTTGTGTTTATTATTTGTAATAGAAATAGATTGTATTTTTATGATCATTTCTATCTGAAATACATAGGATAGCGATGAATGACGTATGGCCCAGTCTGCTTAAGATCAGACTTCAGGAAGAGCTGGAAATGATCTCCCAAATGTCTTCCAATCTTTTCTATACATAAAAAAAGTCGGGCAGTTGTTTCTAAAGGGATAAATTATAGAATGTGATTTGGTGCTTTATGGTGCCAGAATAAACAGAAGTTTTGAGAATCCGCATTCTTACCAGTTTACTTGGAGACTGATTTTTTTTTACTCTCCAGATAGAAGACGCCATGTTGGATACCAGTCGTAAAATTCCAGGCAGCCTTTTATCATGTTACATATCCTCTTACTCATTCATTTCACCTTCCAGCAGTTTAGAAAGAACTTGTTCACTTGAATGTTTTTCTTTGGAGTGATTTGAAGGAGACGGCTAAATGGCCATAATCCAGGTAGAAACATAAAAACAAGGGTGTGCTATAAAGACAGGACTTCTTAATGCAAAGAGCCCTCTGAAATTCAAAATACCTGCTATAAAATTAAAAATGTAATCTTTGACTTTTAGATGGGAATTTCTCCTCTTCAGTTTCATTCTGTCAGGTGCATTTTTGCTAACTGCTTGATTCACGCTGAATGGACAGTCCTGTCTTATTGTTGGTATGGCAACAGCGATAGAGATCACTGCTGCTTTCTGTAGAAAGTGGCTGCAAGTTGCTATGACGAGATCTTGTGCAGGTCTAGAGTCTGATTGGATGTGAGGTTCTCATTGTTTCAGAACACCAACTTGGGGTGGCAGTGTCAGAGGTGTTCATTATCTAGGAAGATTTTCATAGGCGATGAGTTTTGCTGAGGTAGCTTTCTCTTCTGGGTGTAGAAGATATGTGCATAATTAACTTCCTTGAATCCTAAAGAGCTGGGGAGATTTTAGTATCTACGAAACCATTTTTACTAGCTTTTTTATGTGGCCTTAGATGATGAAAGTGATCTGGATACAATCTTAGAAAAAAGGCAAACGGTGAGCTGTGAGGAAGAGCTGAAGGAGTATTTGGAGAACACCCTTTCTTCTTGAGATCAACTTAGAACAAGGTATGAATTTGGTATGTTTTGTAAACTTAAAAGGTAGAGCATCTTTGAACATTGGTTGTACTACTTAGGCCTTGTTTTAATGCTGTTGTGTGAAGGTATGGAAAAAGAGTGCTTTTCACTTCATGTAAGAATATAGAATAATGTCCCTACTGAACAAGGTTAAGGCAAATAATGCCCACGGTTTAGGAATGGGACAAAGGAAGACTGCTATCATTCAAAAACCATAGCACATCAGTATTACTGTGCATACCGTCACATCCATGCCTTATTCAGAAGGTAAAAGTAGTAGTGCAGATTCTTGGATCACCGGAATCAGAAGTTGGTCTGCACCATCATCTCTTCACTCATAGATTTGATCTCATTCAAAGTTCTAGGAACTCAGACGTTTAAGACAGCCAAGCACCGGCAACTTTAAAAACCATCTAAAAATGGGTACAATACCGCTCTCCTTCCTGAAGAGCTTAGCAGCAGCTCTGAAGCCGTAGAGGAAGCAGCACTGTTCACACACCCAGGAGGTCTTTCCTACCTGCTCGATCAGAGGCACATTAGAAGAGCAGTGTGGACCTGAGGGGCAGATGCACATACCTTCACACACCTCGCAGTGGGACTGTGGTTAGAGCTGGAGGTTTGATACTCTTCCTAATAATTTGAGCCGTTAAAACAAAGCCAGAGGTAACAGACCAAGTGAAAATACAATGCCAGGTTGCGGAAAGAGAATGTTACCTATCTGAACTCGTACAAAAATTCCCCATCATTCTCTTTGTTTAGGAGACCAAGCCAATGTCCGTGTAAATGAAAACAAGTGTGAATATTGATTTTTCTTGAATCAAGACTCAGCTTTATGTCCAAGTCAAAGGCAAATAAACCAGAAAGGCTCCGCTGAGCACAGTGCAGAACTAACATGGAAGACAGTCATTTGACCTCTTATGTAAGCAGTGTTGGTGTGGTTCCCCATCCAAAAGGAAGGATGTCAAATGCTTCTTTGGAAATATTTTAACTTCTCTGCGTTTCTTTCTTTGTAATGAACTAATCTCTAACAAGCCAGGACGTGATTGTGTTCAGTAGAAACAGATCAATGGCAACATTTAGCCTAAAGGTTTTATGAGATTGATCAGGAAGTTCGATTTCGATTTAAAGGCACTGTAGTCATATTTAATTTTATTTCTCTCCGCACTTGAGTCTCTTAAACAGGGACCTTCAATTGGACAGGAACGGGACACTGAAGCAAATTGTAATGGATGACGTAATGGCTTACCCAGAAGCATTTTGTGGGAATTGATTTCTTCTAGGTATCCATCAGCCAGCATTTTAGTGTGAAGGGAATCTTCAAACAGGTAAAACAAAAATTCCCGTTGGTTTCAAACCTGACTGCTATATTAATTTTTCACTTTGGAGAAAATTTTCATGACCTTTAAAATTCAGACTGTATCAAGTATTGTTTCAGCCATTGAAGAAAGTGCTTTTGATGGAGATAGGAGAGGGAAACCAAAACATTTCTCAGAGCCACACTTTGAGCTCTGTCCTTGTTACAAACGGCACTTGAGCAAATGCATTTGCCTTTGGAACAGAAAACGACAAGGTAACAGGCTTATCATTACGGATTTGAGTGTTCCAGGTTCTTTAGGTAGTAAGTGATCTATTCAAGATGATCTCTTCCTGAAATAGATCCATTTTGAGAAGGGATATGGATTTCTTAGAAGAAGGCAAATCCCTATGTTAAAACGGTGTGGTGGGTGTTTTTTGTTGTTGTTGTTTTGCAAGTTTTAGAACTTGCAAGGCACAATCAACTTCATAGCTGGAGATGCAGATAAGACCACGACATTCCAAACAGGTGTTTCTTTTTGGTTGTTTTTCAATCTGTCTATCTTTGGATTGTAACCAGTAGAACTGTGCTTGAACTGGAAAGAAGTAGCGGAGGTTTCAGAAGTGGAGCATGCGGTGGAACAGTAAGCTGAGAGCATTGTGCAAGGAGAGGAAAGAGGGGAAAATGGTAAGAGTTTCCTGAGTCGGAAGGGACCCCTAGGGATCGTCAAAGTCCAACTCCTGGCCCTGCACAGACACTCCAACAGTCCCACCCTCTGCATCCCTGAGAGCATTGGCCAAACGCTCCTGGATCTCTGGCAGCCTTGGGGCTGTGCCCATTGCCTGGAGAACCTATTCAGTGCCCGACCAGCCTCTGAGGAAAAAAACCTTTCCCTGATAGCCAGCCTAATCGTCCCCTGACACAGCTCCTGGCATTCCCTTGGCTCCTGTCCCTGGTCGCAGAGAGCAGAGAGCAAAGCTGTCCCTGTGCTGCCCTTGGGAGGAGCTGAGAGGTCCCAAGTGAGGTGTGAGCTCAGTGTCCTCTCTGCAGCTGAACCAAATGCCCTGAGCCACTCTTTGTATGGCTTTCCCTCCAGCCTCTTCGCTATCCCTGTGTCCCTCCTTTGGACATTTCTCCAATAGCCTGAGGTCTTTCTGACGCTGTGGCATCCAAAATTGCCCCCAGGGCTTGAAGAGAGCGCAGTCCCAGCCCAGAGCAGAGCGGGACAATCGCCTCTCTCGAGCGAGCGGTGCCAGAAGATAGGGACAGTTGTCAAAAAATCAGCTGGAGAAAGAAATCTAACAGAGAAACGGGTGATCTTGGCACAGGAAATGGAAGAAGCAGAGGAAGAAGAAGATGAGGAGAGGATTCCTTGTAAAAGTGAAGAAAATGAGCATGCAGAACAGGGACTAAGCATTATGCAGGTAAGTGAGCAAGAGAATAAGTTTGAAAGTGAAGGCAGTTTTGTCCAAAAGAAGGAGGAATAGGAAGTCTTTTTGCTGAGAATGAATAGAAAGTTTTTTTGCATTTAGTTTGTATACGAAGCGCACAGGGCTCTAGATCCTTTTGTGGGAAAATGGAGTGTGTAAAGTTGCCAATCATTTTGGAGCGAATTTGGAGGTTTTTGGAGTCCCAGGTGAATTTTGGGTTGAATTCTGGGGATTTGGGAGTGCCCAGGTGAATTGGGGGGGGCGGGGCGGGGCGGGGATTTGGGGAGATCCAGGTGAGTTTTGAGGGGTCCCAGGTTGATTTTGGGGGAGAATTTGTGGAATTTTGGGGGATCCCGGGTAGCGAGGTTTGGGGTGAATTTGTGGAATGTGGGGAGTCCCAGTTGAATTTTAGGGGGAATTTGTGGAATTCTAGGGATCTCAGGGGAATTTTGGGGTGAATTTGGTGAATTTTAGGGTATACGTGTGAATTTTAGGGTTCTCAGGTGAGTTTTGGGAATGCCAGACGTATTTTGGGGTGAATTCTGTCGATTTTGGGGTATCCAGGTGAGCATTTGGAAGTCGTGGGAGAATTTTGGGATGAATTTGGGGGGATGCAGGTGGATTTTCCGGGGAATTTTGGTGATTTTTGGGAGTCCCAGATGGGTCTGGGAGTGAATTTGGTGGATTTGGGGGTATCTGGGAGGGTTTTGAGGGGGATTGGAGACATTTTGGAGTGAATTTGGGAGGTGTTGGGGGGACTGGGTCTTGGGGGTGATTTGAGGGGTTTTGGGGGTTGCAGGTGGGATTTTGGGGTGAAGCCCTGGGATTTGGGGGTCCCCCGTGAATTTTGGGGTGAATTTGTGGGCTTTTGGGAGTTGCCAGGTGAGTGCTGAGCGTCCCAGGGGGGACTTCGGGGTGAATTTTGGGGATTTGGGGTTTCCCAGGTGAATTTCTGAGGTGGAAAGGTTCAAAAAGGGTTTTTTTTGAAAACAAGTTAAAGCCAGAAGGTTATTGAAAATTAATAGATGTGATGCAAGTAGGTAATATGCAGACAATACACAGCGAGACAAATCATGGGAAAAATACAGTGGTAACACATGAGTGTGTGAGGATGGGATCAGTATAGCTAAGGCTCAGTTGAAGCTGAATTTGGAAAAGCATGCCAAAACTAAGAATAATAAAGGCACCTACGGGTATTTCAGTGGGAAAAGGAAGATGAAAAGAAACCTATCACACCTCCCCTATTCCCCCCCCCCCCCCCCACCCCCATAAGCCAGACAGGACTAGTGACAACAGACAAGGAGAAGGCTGAGGTACTCAACAAGTGTTGGTCTCAATTTTTACTGCCAGTCACTATTTCCACATCTCTCAGGTTATTGGACTGGTGGACTTGATTCTAACCCATAGTAGCAGGTCAGCTTTCAGACCACTTGAGGAACCTGAGCATGCAAGACCATGGGACCCACCCAGAGGCATGTCAGGGCCCTGAGAGAACTGGCAGCTGTAGTTGCTAAGGTGCTTTCTCCATCATATTTGAGAAATCAAGGTAACCAGCTGAAGTCTCCAGACACTGTGTTGTATTGACTCCAGTCCTCTTGGTCTTTTTTGTAAATCTTAGAGCTCTGAGTCAATTTCTGCAGAGGATTCCCAATGCAGTTTCAAAAATGGAATCTTTGTTACTGGTCCTCATGTTGATCTTGGATATTTCCATTTTCTGCACTCCTTTATTTTCGAAACATTTGTAATGACTGAAAAGAAAGCTGAGACGAGGCATTATGCTCTTTCCAGTGATAGAAATGGACCAGTATTCTTTTCAGACAAATATAATTTTTGCTGTGTCTAAGCACATGTGCATACCTGTGTTTGATTTATGTGTCCAGGTTTTGGCAATGGGGCAGCCACAGGGCCGTCCTGAGACAATGGCCCAGGTGCTGCCCTGTCCCGCTTTCTTCCAACTGGCTCCACTTCAGGATGTCCTCCCTGCTGAGAGAAGAGGCTGGGACAGCACCTTTAGAAATGTGACTTTCTGGGGTTTTTTTTGTTTTGTTTTGTTTTGTTATTTTTAAAGTTACTAAAAACCTTCACCCTGATTTTTTGTGTTGGGTTTGGGGTTTTTTTTCAGTTTTGGGTGGGTTTTTTGGTGGGCTTTTTTGGGGGCTTTTTTTGTCTCTTTGGGGATTATTGGTTGGGGGGTTCTGTGTGTTTGTTTGGTCTGCTTTTTTTGTTTGTTTGTTTGTTTGTTTGTTTGTTTGTTTGTTTATTACGGTTTTGTAGAGTTTTTTAAGCAAATTGATTGGAAAACTGAATAGTCCTCCACTATAGTCTCCTGGATTCACCTGAGACTCTTCCTAGGCATCTCCCTGATCCTTTTTGCAATGAGTCTCACATCATTCTCCTGAAGAAACTGTCTGCTTATGGTTTGCATGGGTGGGCTGTTTGCTGGGTGACAAACTGGGTGATGGCCAGGCCCACAGAGTGGTGGGAAATAGAGTTCATCCAGCTGGTCCCCAAGGCTCAGTCTTGGGCCCAGTCCTGTTTAATATCTTGCTCAGTGTTCTGGACAAGGGCATAGAGTACACGCCCAGGAAGTTCACAGATGATGCAAAATTGGCTGGTAGTGTTTTTTTCTTCTGGAGGACAGCAGGCTCTGCTTCTTCTTCCTCCTGTTCTGAGGTCGCTGCTCCCTCTTCATCCCTCATTAAGTGTGCTGATTTTGTCACTTGGATGAGAAAACAAACAATTTTAGCAACAATACTAGTGGCAGGGTACAAGAAAGGAAGAGTTCACACGAATCCCCCCCCCCCCGCCCAACAACAGAAAATACCTGATGGCTCCTCTGCCCAGCTTACTGACTACACCGGAACCCATTGTCCCCCAAAGATACTCCCTTCTCCCTTCCCCCAGCCATGATGTGAGATGGAATAGAATAACTAAGATTAAGATTCTCCCTATGGAACTCCATCATACTTCGATTCTGGGAAAAAAAAATTCTTGAAGTTCTATCATTTCAGATCATTTGAATTTGAATTTGCATACTAAAAAGTCTAGCCAGAAACTCATGACAATATTAATAGCCCATTCTAGAATGTCCGAGATGATAGACACTTCTTTCAAGAGAATGTGATACCTCACGTGACTTCTCCAGAATTTAAATGAACAGCGGGAGTAGTCTACAAGATTCTTGCTGCCATCTGGATTTCCTGGTATTTGGCTGGTCTATGTAAACCAACCAGCTATTCAGCAGAGGGAATATTAGTGTGATACTTGATGGTATGTGAGATGGAACACAGTAATTTATGGCTTTTTGCATAGTGATGAAGCTGTAAAGAAAGCTCCGTAATGCTCAGACAAGGAGGCTGCTGGACTTCAAGCAGCAAAGGCCCAAAACGAACCAGTGAAAAGGTGTCATTGAAAAAAAAAAAAAAAAGCCAGGTGGGGAGCAAAGTGATACTTAAGGGCAGTTTACTGAAAGAGGGAATCTAGTGAAAAAAAAAGTCCAAGAGTGAAGGAATAACAGAGAAAATGAAACTAAGGAAGGAAATCAATCTCAGCTAATCATTTCAGAAGCTAACAAGTTGTCATTGCAATGATGCATAAAGTGAGAAAAAATAAATATGTCTGCGCCAAAATCTAAAATATGAACTTTACTGCATTCTGTCTTCCACGGAATCATACAACAGTCTGTGATTAAAGATCATGTAGTCCAACTTCCTTGCCAGGTAGATCTTACAGTAGATCAAATTGCTCAAGACTAGCCAAACTGATAAGGAGCACTCTCAATGATGGGGCATCCACAACTTCTCTGGAACACCCGTTTGAGTGTCTCACCAGCTTCATTGTAGAAAAGTTTTTCCTTTTAGCCAATCTAAACCTAGTCTCAGTTTGAAAGCATGGCCCCTTATCCTGTCTCTGCAAACTTTCCTAAAAAGTCTTTCTCCATTTGTCTTATACCCTCTTTACATATTCAAAGGCCACAATACTGTGTCTCCAGAAACCTCTCTTCTCCAGGCTAAAAGATCCTACTTTTCACAAGAACCAGGTCGTAAACTGAGATGGAAGACATCTCAGGAGATCAGATCATCCAACAGCTCAGCGTAAGAATAGCTCTGAAGTCAGATCAACTAGCTTAGGGCTGTGTCTGTTTGAATTTTGAAAATTAGCAGGACTTGAAATGCTTCAAGGAAGAGAACTCTGGGTGGCTCCAGAAACAGCCTGAGAAACTCGAGCAAACTCGAAACCTCAGAAACTACCACTGCTTTCTCTCCCTCAGCCCAAGCAGTCCCAAAGAAGAAGTGTTCCCAGCAGGCTGGGATAGCACACATATACACTACATATACGTGACAGGCATCGCCAGCAGCCACATCCTGCTCCTTTCTGTGGCTGGCAAGAGTGAGACTGGATGTTTACATGTGGGCAACCTGGGTCCCTCCAGCAGCTCACACACTCAGCCTGCCCAGTGACCCCACTGAATTCCAGTATTAGCAGTGTGCCAAGGCCACAGCACTATTCTGCTTGCTGGCACAGACCATCACACGCCTCCTAAATCAGTCAGGACTCCCCTGGTCCCACAGCCAGCACCCCACTTGCCCTCCGCCAGGCCACTGCCATTGTTCACCAACTTCTCCACTTTGATCTTTGCTGGTGCTCTCAACACTGGCACACCCAGATGTTCTGCAGCTGTTGTCTCCTGGTGGAAAGGACTTGTAAAGCCATGTTTCCTAACAGGACTTCCACAACCTTTCAAAGCAACCTTTACTGGGGTATGAACAATCTCATTCAAATGTCAACATTTCTTTTCCCGTATGTGAAATCAGAATTTCCTTCTTCCGGGCATGCCCAAAACAAGGCACAAACTACATTGTGCCTTCTGTTTCACATGCTGACTCGTTTGTAAACAATGCTAGGAGAATACCTGTTTTGATCCAAGCTAATCTCTGGCCCTTATAGTGCTTTCGGTAGTTAGTTTTGCTTTGTTATTTACTTGATGTCCCATTGAATTGTTGAATCATAAACAGACTACCTGTCTGTATAGCAGCATAGCAGTGATGAATAAATGCAAGAGAAGGAGCAAGGTGATTGTTTGCTAGACTCTTCCTAGAAACTGAGAAATCTGTTACTTAATGCTGACCACAGCAGATGGAGGAAGCATCCTACATGATGTCAAAGCAATGAAGCTGTAATCACTTTTATGATTACAGTCAAGGCACTGCTTTTGCCACCATAAGTGGAGTGCAGGGAATCTTAAAAGACGACACTCTAACTGTTGTCCATGCTCACTGAGAAAATAATGCTTTTACAGCAGAGCAGGTCTCACCGCAGCTAAATCATGGCTTCAACTGTACACCGCCTTCAAAAAGCCCACAAAAACACAAATGAAAGGATTTGGAACCCAAGGGAATCTCGGATTGTGACATCAGCTCACTCTGGATTCTTTCCAAATTCTCAATTCCATTTTCTTCCGAGCCAATTTTCCCATCTAACTTGAGATGTAATTTATGGATTTCCAACACATCTAGTTACCTTAGAATTAGATTGCCACTAGCCAAAAAGACAGAAACAAGCAGTTAAGTGAAGACTGAAACCATGGGTGTTTAGAACAGCAAAACTTGGGCGAAACTATTCTTAAGAAAACCAAAACTTTTAGGACTTACCCATGTATTTTTGGAGGTGGAAAAAGTTTTACATCGAAAAGTCCCTAGGGAACTCTTTTCAGTGCCTGGAGAGCCGCTGTCGCTCGCCTTTCAAGGACCTATTCGTCACAGCAGAGGCAGCAGAGCACAAGATGGCCGACGAGAAGGGGCAGTGTAGAACTCTCTGTCTGTCTGTGTCTCTACTCAGTGTAGAACGTCTCTATCCTGGCACATTTTCGTGTGGGATACTTCCCTCCGGGTCTTCGGTCCTTGCGAAGCTCTATGTACTGTGAGCGCTGCTACTTGCAGCTGAGAAAGACCGTGGAGCTAGCGGCGAATTCGGAGAGCGCTGAGCACGTAGTCAAGAAGCGAGACGTGTCCCTGCAACGCGGTGCTAATAGCAGCTTCCTCGCGGCGGGGGGGAGCTCCGGCCACAAGGCATTCTCGTCCTGGCAACGGATCTCTGTGAAGGGGGTAGGCGAAAAGCTTTCGTTTTCCATTCGAACTGCGAGAGAGGCAGACTGTTGCACGGAGCTCTGAGAACAAAGGTGCACGCCCTAGGCGGGCTTGGGCAGAAGCAGCGTTCTCTAGCTCTTGGCTGCCGGCGCACTTGTGGTTGTGTGGCGCCCTTGCAGCGGCTTCTGGCCGCCGGCAAGTGAAAGCAGCGCCAGGCGTGGGCGAGGGCGGTGAACGAAGCAGCACTCGTCCCGTGCTTGTGTGCACCACGTTACAGGCTACTAGGAGAGGAAGGTGGTTGACTCTCGCTTGCCCTCCCAAGTGCCCTTAGCAGTCGGAAGGAGCAAGCTGAAGCACTGCTGCTTGTGCTGCTCCTTGGTTCCCTTGCAGCCCGCTGTGAAAGCATTGGCGGTCGCTTCTAGGCGCCGAGTTGCACACAGCACCACGGTAAGTGCCGCGGAGAAGGGAAATCCAGAGTGCAGCGAGGAGCTGGACGTGGCTTACGCGCAGTAAGGAGAAGGTGAACCTAGGCACTGCCTCTTCAATCTGGCCGCCTCTGCTCTGGTAACAACTTTCGCAAGTCGGCAGAGGGAGCTGCGAGTATGTAGAACGGAGGGCAGCGAGACGCCGTGTGTTATGCGCCCTTTCAGGGCTGCTGCCAGGGGGCTAGTTTAAGTACGCTTTTTTCTTCCTCGCGTCCTTCTCGCTTCGCTCTAGCTGCATGGAGTACAGTACAGCGAAGGAGTGAGGAGGGGCAGTGCCGCAGCTTTGGCCCTGGCGTGCAACGGCTGTGTGCTGCTTTTCCAAGCAGAAAGACCACTGAGAAGTGAAAGCGATACTGAAGGAGCTCTTTGACTGCTCGTGTGCTCTTCGCTGCACTGCGCCGCTGGCAAGCGGCTTCGTTATTCGCCTTCTGCCGTCCGGCGAGAGCTGAACTCCAGCGGTCAGTTGCAGCTCTGCCCAACAGCGTGTTCTCAGTTCTGCGGGCAAGCACGCCCTCTTGCCTTGGCCCCGAGAGCAAAGTCCCGAGCGAGCACTCGACTCAGTGCAATGCACCCAGAAAGACGCTCTCGCTCGCCTTTCAAGGAGCGATTCCTAACAGCAGAAGCAGCAGAGGCACAAACTGGACGACGAGAGGGGACAACGTAGAACACGTCTCTGTCCTGGCACATTTGCGTGTGCGATACTTCCCTCCGGGTCTTCGGGCCTTGCGAAGCTCTGTGTACTGCGAGCGCTGCTACTCGCAGCTGAGAAGGACCGTGGAGCTAGCGGCGAATTCGGAGAGCTCTTCGCTGCACTGCGCCGCTCGCAAGCGGCTTCGTTCTTCGCCTTCTGCCGTCCGGCGAAGGCTGAACTCCAGCGGTCAGTTGCAGCTCTGCCCAACAGCGTGTTCTCGGTTCTGCGGGCAAGCACGCCCTCTTGCCTTGGCCCCGAGAGCAAAGTCCCGAGCGAGCACTCGACTCAGTGCAATGCACCCGGAAGGACGCTCTCGCTCGCCTTTCAAGGAGCGATTCCTAACAGCAGAAGCAGCAGAGGCACAAACTGCACGACGAGAAGGGACAACGTAGAACACGTCTCTGTCCTGGCACATTTTCGTGTGCGATACTTCCCTCCGGCTCTTCGGGCCTGGCGAAGCTCTGTGTACTGCGAGCGCTGCTACTCGCAGCTGAGAAGGACCGTGGAGCTAGCGGCGAATTCGGAGAGCTCTTCGCTGCACTGCGCCGCTCGCAAGCGGCTTCGTTCTTCGCCTTCTGCCGTCCGGCGAAGGCTGAACTCCAGCGGTCAGTTGCAGCTCTGCCCAACAGCGTGTTCTCGGTTCTGCGGGCAAGCACGCCCTCTTGCCTTGGCCCCGAGAGCAAAGTCCCGAGCGAGCACTCGACTCAGTGCAATGCACCCGGAAGGACGCTCTCGCTCGCCTTTCAAGGAGCGATTCCTAACAGCAGAAGCAGCAGAGGCACAAACTGCACGACGAGAAGGGACAACGTAGAACACGTCTCTGTCCTGGCACATTTTCGTGTGCGATACTTCCCTCCGGCTCTTCGGGCCTTGCGAAGCTCTGTGTACTGCGAGCGCTGCTACTCGCAGCTGAGAAGGACCGTGGAGCTAGCGGCGAATTCGGAGAGCTCTTCGCTGCACTGCGCCGCTCGCAAGCGGCTTCGTTCTTCGCCTTCTGCCGTCCGGCGAGAGCTGAACTCCAGCGGTCAGTTGCAGCTCTGCCCAACAGCGTGTTCTCGGTTCTGCGGGCAAGCACGCCCTCTTGCCTTGGCCGCGAGAGCAAAGTCCCGAGCGAGCACTCGACTCAGTGCAATGCACCCGGAAGGACGCTCTCGCTCGCCTTTCAAGGAGCGATTCCTAACAGCAGAAGCAGCAGAGGCACAAACTGCACGACGAGAAGGGACAACGTAGAACACGTCTCTGTCCTGGCACATTTTCGTGTGCGATACTTCCCTCCGGCTCTTCGGGCCTTGCGAAGCTCTGTGTACTGCGAGCGCTGCTACTCGCAGCTGAGAAGGACCGTGGAGCTAGCGGCGAATTCGGAGAGCTCTTCGCTGCACTGCGCCGCTCGCAAGCGGCTTCGTTCTTCGCCTTCTGCCGTCCGGCGAGAGCTGAACTCCAGCGGTCAGTTGCAGCTCTGCCCAACAGCGTGTTCTCGGTTCTGCGGGCAAGCACGCCCTCTTGCCTTGGCCCCGAGAGCAAAGTCCCGAGCGAGCACTCGACTCAGTGCAATGCACCCGGAAGGACGCTCTCGCTCGCCTTTCAAGGAGCGATTCCTAACAGCAGAAGCAGCAGAGGCACAAACTGCACGACGAGAAGGGGACAACGTAGAACACGTCTCTGTCCTGGCACATTTTCGTGTGCGATACTTCCCTCCGGCTCTTCGGGCCTTGCGAAGCTCTGTGTACTGCGAGCGCTGCTACTCGCAGCTGAGAAGGACCGTGGAGCTAGCGGCGAATTCGGAGAGCTCTTCGCTGCACTGCGCCGCTCGCAAGCGCCTTCGTTCTTCGCCTTCTGCCGTCCGGCGAGAGCTGAACTCCAGCGGTCAGTTGCAGCTCTGCCCAACAGCGTGTTCTCGGTTCTGCGGGCAAGCACGCCCTCTTGCCTTGGCCGCGAGAGCAAAGTCCCGAGCGAGCACTCGACTCAGTGCAATGCACCCGGAAGGACGCTCTCGCTCGCCTTTCAAGGAGCGATTCCTAACAGCAGAAGCAGCAGAGGCACAAACTGCACGACGAGAGGGGACAACGTAGAACACGTCTCTGTCCTGGCACATTTTCGTGTGCGATACTTCCCTCCGGCTCTTCGGGCCTTGCGAAGCTCTGTGTACTGCGAGCGCTGCTACTCGCAGCTGAGAAGGACCGTGGAGCTAGCGGCGAATTCGGAGAGCTCTTCGCTGCACTGCGCCGCTCGCAAGCGCCTTCGTTCTTCGCCTTCTGCCGTCCGGCGAGAGCTGAACTCCAGCGGTCAGTTGCAGCTCTGCCCAACAGCGTGTTCTCGGTTCTGCGGGCAAGCACGCCCTCTTGCCTTGGCCCCGAGAGCAAAGTCCCGAGCGAGCACTC
Source organism: Sturnus vulgaris (assembly GCF_052056855.1). Classification (NCBI taxonomy): domain Eukaryota; kingdom Metazoa; phylum Chordata; class Aves; order Passeriformes; family Sturnidae; genus Sturnus; species Sturnus vulgaris. The sequence goes on from NW_028275981.1 coordinate 31,833, forward strand.
GACTCAGTGCAATGCACCCGGAAGGACGCTCTCGCTCGCCTTTCAAGGAGCGATTCCTAACAGCAGAAGCAGCAGAGGCACAAACTGCACGACGAGAAGGGACAACGTAGAACACGTCTCTGTCCTGGCACATTTTCGTGTGCGATACTTCCCTCCGGCTCTTCGGGCCTTGCGAAGCTCTGTGTACTGCGAGCGCTGCTACTCGCAGCTGAGAAGGACCGTGGAGCTAGCGGCGAATTCGGAGAGCTCTTCGCTGCACTGCGCCGCTCGCAAGCGCCTTCGTTCTTCGCCTTCTGCCGTCCGGCGAGAGCTGAACTCCAGCGGTCAGTTGCAGCTCTGCCCAACAGCGTGTTCTCGGTTCTGCGGGCAAGCACGCCCTCTTGCCTTGGCCCCGAGAGCAAAGTCCCGAGCGAGCACTCGACTCAGTGCAATGCACCCGGAAGGACGCTCTCGCTCGCCTTTCAAGGAGCGATTCCTAACAGCAGAAGCAGCAGAGGCACAAACTGCACGACGAGAGGGACAACGTAGAACACGTCTCTGTCCTGGCACATTTTCGTGTGCGATACTTCCCTCCGGCTCTTCGGGCCTTGCGAAGCTCTGTGTACTGCGAGCGCTGCTACTCGCAGCTGAGAAGGACCGTGGAGCTAGCGGCGAATTCGGAGAGCTCTTCGCTGCACTGCGCCGCTCGCAAGCGGCTTCGTTCTTCGCCTTCTGCCGTCCGGCGAGAGCTGAACTCCAGCGGTCAGTTGCAGCTCTGCCCAACAGCGTGTTCTCGGTTCTGCGGGCAAGCACGCCCTCTTGCCTTGGCCGCGAGAGCAAAGTCCCGAGCGAGCACTCGACTCAGTGCAATGCACCCGGAAGGACGCTCTCGCTCGCCTTTCAAGGAGCGATTCCTAACAGCAGAAGCAGCAGAGGCACAAACTGCACGACGAGAAGGGGACAACGTAGAACACGTCTCTGTCCTGGCACATTTTCGTGTGCGATACTTCCCTCCGGCTCTTCGGGCCTTGCGAAGCTCTGTGTACTGCGAGCGCTGCTACTCGCAGCTGAGAAGGACCGTGGAGCTAGCGGCGAATTCGGAGAGCTCTTCGCTGCACTGCGCCGCTCGCAAGCGGCTTCGTTCTTCGCCTTCTGCCGTCCGGCGAGAGCTGAACTCCAGCGGTCAGTTGCAGCTCTGCCCAACAGCGTGTTCTCGGTTCTGCGGGCAAGCACGCCCTCTTGCCTTGGCCGCGAGAGCAAAGTCCCGAGCGAGCACTCGACTCAGTGCAATGCACCCGGAAGGACGCTCTCGCTCGCCTTTCAAGGAGCGATTCCTAACAGCAGAAGCAGCAGAGGCACAAACTGCACGACGAGAGGGGACAACGTAGAACACGTCTCTGTCCTGGCACATTTTCGTGTGCGATACTTCCCTCCGGCTCTTCGGGCCTTGCGAAGCTCTGTGTACTGCGAGCGCTGCTACTCGCAGCTGAGAAGGACCGTGGAGCTAGCGGCGAATTCGGAGAGCTCTTCGCTGCACTGCGCCGCTCGCAAGCGGCTTCGTTCTTCGCCTTCTGCCGTCCGGCGAGAGCTGAACTCCAGCGGTCAGTTGCAGCTCTGCCCAACAGCGTGTTCTCGGTTCTGCGGGCAAGCACGCCCTCTTGCCTTGGCCCGCGAGAGCAAAGTCCCGAGCGAGCACTCGACTCAGTGCAATGCACCCGGAAGGACGCTCTCGCTCGCCTTTCAAGGAGCGATTCCTAACAGCAGAAGCAGCAGAGGCACAAACTGCACGACGAGAGGGGACAACGTAGAACACGTCTCTGTCCTGGCACATTTTCGTGTGCGATACTTCCCTCCGGCTCTTCGGGCCTTGCGAAGCTCTGTGTACTGCGAGCGCTGCTACTCGCAGCTGAGAAGGACCGTGGAGCTAGCGGCGAATTCGGAGAGCTCTTCGCTGCACTGCGCCGCTCGCAAGCGGCTTCGTTCTTCGCCTTCTGCCGTCCGGCGAGAGCTGAACTCCAGCGGTCAGTTGCAGCTCTGCCCAACAGCGTGTTCTCGGTTCTGCGGGCAAGCACGCCCTCTTGCCTTGGCCGCGAGAGCAAAGTCCCGAGCGAGCACTCGACTCAGTGCAATGCACCCGGAAGGACGCTCTCGCTCGCCTTTCAAGGAGCGATTCCTAACAGCAGAAGCAGCAGAGGCACAAACTGCACGACGAGAGGGGACAACGTAGAACACGTCTCTGTCCTGGCACATTTTCGTGTGCGATACTTCCCTCCGGCTCTTCGGGCCTTGCGAAGCTCTGTGTACTGCGAGCGCTGCTACTCGCAGCTGAGAAGGACCGTGGAGCTAGCGGCGAATTCGGAGAGCTCTTCGCTGCACTGCGCCGCTCGCAAGCGGCTTCGTTCTTCGCCTTCTGCCGTCCGGCGAGAGCTGAACTCCAGCGGTCAGTTGCAGCTCTGCCCAACAGCGTGTTCTCGGTTCTGCGGGCAAGCACGCCCTCTTGCCTTGGCCGCGAGAGCAAAGTCCCGAGCGAGCACTCGACTCAGTGCAATGCACCCGGAAGGACGCTCTCGCTCGCCTTTCAAGGAGCGATTCCTAACAGCAGAAGCAGCAGAGGCACAAACTGCACGACGAGAGGGGACAACGTAGAACACGTCTCTGTCCTGGCACATTTTCGTGTGCGATACTTCCCTCCGGCTCTTCGGGCCTTGCGAAGCTCTGTGTACTGCGAGCGCTGCTACTCGCAGCTGAGAAGGACCGTGGAGCTAGCGGCGAATTCGGAGAGCTCTTCGCTGCACTGCGCCGCTCGCAAGCGGCTTCGTTCTTCGCCTTCTGCCGTCCGGCGAGAGCTGAACTCCAGCGGTCAGTTGCAGCTCTGCCCAACAGCGTGTTCTCGGTTCTGCGGGCAAGCACGCCCTCTTGCCTTGGCCGCGAGAGCAAAGTCCCGAGCGAGCACTCGACTCAGTGCAATGCACCCGGAAGGACGCTCTCGCTCGCCTTTCAAGGAGCGATTCCTAACAGCAGAAGCAGCAGAGGCACAAACTGCACGACGAGAGGGGACAACGTAGAACACGTCTCTGTCCTGGCACATTTTCGTGTGCGATACTTCCCTCCGGCTCTTCGGGCCTTGCGAAGCTCTGTGTACTGCGAGCGCTGCTACTCGCAGCTGAGAAGGACCGTGGAGCTAGCGGCGAATTCGGAGAGCTCTTCGCTGCACTGCGCCGCTCGCAAGCGGCTTCGTTCTTCGCCTTCTGCCGTCCGGCGAGAGCTGAACTCCAGCGGTCAGTTGCAGCTCTGCCCAACAGCGTGTTCTCGGTTCTGCGGGCAAGCACGCCCTCTTGCCTTGGCCCCGAGAGCAAAGTCCCGAGCGAGCACTCGACTCAGTGCAATGCACCCGGAAGGACGCTCTCGCTCGCCTTTCAAGGAGCGATTCCTAACAGCAGAAGCAGCAGAGGCACAAACTGCACGACGAGAAGGGACAACGTAGAACACGTCTCTGTCCTGGCACATTTTCGTGTGCGATACTTCCCTCCGGCTCTTCGGGCCTTGCGAAGCTCTGTGTACTGCGAGCGCTGCTACTCGCAGCTGAGAAGGACCGTGGAGCTAGCGGCGAATTCGGAGAGCTCTTCGCTGCACTGCGCCGCTCGCAAGCGGCTTCGTTCTTCGCCTTCTGCCGTCCGGCGAAGGCTGAACTCCAGCGGTCAGTTGCAGCTCTGCCCAACAGCGTGTTCTCGGTTCTGCGGGCAAGCACGCCCTCTTGCCTTGGCCCCGAGAGCAAAGTCCCGAGCGAGCACTCGACTCAGTGCAATGCACCCGGAAGGACGCTCTCGCTCGCCTTTCAAGGAGCGATTCCTAACAGCAGAAGCAGCAGAGGCACAAACTGCACGACGAGAAGGGACAACGTAGAACACGTCTCTGTCCTGGCACATTTTCGTGTGCGATACTTCCCTCCGGCTCTTCGGGCCTGGCGAAGCTCTGTGTACTGCGAGCGCTGCTA
>NW_028275982.1:0-35764 GCF_052056855.1 Sturnus vulgaris
TGGACAACGTAGAACACGTCTCTGTCCTGGCACATTTTCGTGTGCGATACTCCCTCCGGGTCTTCGGGCCTTGCGAAGCTCCGTGTACTGCGAGCGCTGCTACTCGCAGCTGAGAAGGACCGTGGAGCTAGCGGCGAATTCGGAGAGCTCTTCGCTGCACTGCGCCGCTCGCAAGCGGCTTCGTTCTTCGCCTTCTGCCGTCCGGCGAGAGCTGAACTCCGGCGGTCAGTTGCAGCTCTGCCCAACAGCGTGTTCTCAGTTCTGCGGGCAAGCACGCCCTCTTGCCTTGGCCCCGAGAGCAAAGTCCCGAGCGAGCACTCGACTCAGTTGCAATGCACCGGAAGGACGCTCTCGCTCGTCTTTCAAGGAGCGATTCCTAACAGCAGAAGCAGCAGAGGCACAAACTGCATGACGAGAAGGGACAACGTAGAACACGTCTCTGTCCTGGCACATTTTCGTGTGCGATACTTCCCTCCGGGTCTTCGGGCCTTGCGAAGCTCCGTGTACTCGCGAGCGCTGCTACTCGCAGCTGAGAAGGACCGTGGAGCTAGCGGCGAATTCGGAGAGCTCTTCGCTGCACTGCGCCGCTCGCAAGCGGCTTCGTTCTTCGCCTTCTGCCGTCCGGCGACAGCTGAACTCCGGCGGTCAGTTGCAGCTCTGCCCAACAGCGTGTTCTCAGTTCTGCGGGCAAGCACGCCCTCTTGCCTTGGCCCCGAGAGCAAGTCCCGAGCGAGCACTCGACTCAGTGCAATGCACCCGGAAGGACGCTCTCGCTCGTCTTTCAGGAGCGATTCCTACAGCAGAAGCAGCAGAGGCACAAACTGCATGACGAGAAGGGACAACGTAGAACACGTCTCTGTCCTGGCACATTTTCGTGTGCGATACTTCCCTCCGGGTCTTCGGGCCTTGCGAAGCTCCGTGTACTGCGAGCGCTGCTACTCGCAGCTCAGAAGGACCGTGGAGCTAGCGGCGAATTCGGAGAGCTCTTCGCTGCACTGCGCCGCTCGCAAGCGGCTTCGTTCTCGCCTTCTGCCGTCCGGCGACAGCTGAACTCCGGCGGTCAGTTGCAGCTCTGCCCAACAGCGTGTTCTCAGTTCTGCGGGCAAGCACGCCTCTGCCTTGGCCCCGAGAGCAAAGTCCCGAGCGAGCACTCGACTCAGTGCAATGCACCCGGAAGGACGCTCTCGCTCGTCTTTCAAGGAGCGATTCCTAACAGCACAAGCAGCAGAGGCACAAACTGCATGACGAGAAGGGACAACGTAGAACACGTCTCTGTCCTGGCACATTTTCGTGTGCGATACTTCCCTCCGGGTCTTCGGGCCTTGCGAAGCTCCGTGTACTGCGAGCGCTGCTACTCGCAGCTGAGAAGGACCGTGGAGCTAGCGGCGAATTCGGAGAGCTCTTCGCTGCACTGCGCCGCTCGCAAGCGGCTTCGTTCTTCGCCTTCTGCCGTCCGGCGACAGCTGAACTCCGGCGGTCAGTTGCAGCTCTGCCCAACAGCGTGTTCTCAGTTCGGCGGGGCAAGCACGCCCTCTTGCCTTGGCCCCGAGAGCAAAGTCCCGAGCGAGCACTCGACTCAGTGCAATGCACCCGGAAGGACGCTCTCGCTCGTCTTTCAAGGAGCGATTCCTAACAGCAAAGCAGCAGAGGCACAAACTGCATGACGAGAAGGGACAACGTAGAACACGTCTCTGTCCTGGCACATTTTCGTGTGCGATACTTCCTCCGGGTCTTCGGGCCTTGCGAAGCTCCGTGTACTGCGAGCGCTGCTACTCGCAGCTGAGAAGGACCGTGGAGCTAGCGGCGAATTCGGAGAGCTCTTCGCTGCACTGCGCCGCTCGCAAGCGGCTTCGTTCTACGCCTTCTGCCGTCCCGGCGACAGCTGAACTCCGGCGGTCAGTTGCAGCTCTGCCCAACAGCGTGTTCTCAGTTCTGCGGGCAAGCACGCCCTCTTGCCTTGGCCCCGAGAGCAAAGTCCCGAGCGAGCACTCGACTCAGTGCAATGCACCCGGAAGGACGCTCTCGCTCGTCTTTCAAGGAGCGATTCCTAACAGCACAAGCAGCAGAGGCACAAACTGCATGACGAGAAGGGACAACGTAGAACACGTCTCTGTCCTGGCACATTTTCGTGTGCGATACTTCCCTCCGGGTCTTCGGGCCTTGCGAAGCTCCGTGTACTGCGAGCGCTGCTACTCGCAGCTGAGAAGGACCGTGGAGCTAGCGGCGAATTCGGAGAGCTCTTCGCTGCACTGCGCCGCTCGCAAGCGGCTTCGTTCTTCGCCTTCTGCCGTCCGGCGACAGCTGAACTCCGGCGGTCAGTTGCAGCTCTGCCCAACAGCGTGTTCTCAGTTCTGCGGGGCAAGCACGCCCTCTTGCCTTGGCCCCGAGAGCAAAGTCCGAGCGAGCACTCGACTCAGTGCAATGCACCCGGAAGGACGCTCTCGCTCGTCTTTCAAGGAGCGATTCCTAACAGCACAAGCAGCAGAGGCACAAACTGCATGACGAGAAGGGACAACGTAGAACACGTCTCTGTCCTGGCACATTTTCGTGTGCGATACTTCCCTCCGGGTCTTCGGGCCTTGCGAAGCTCCGTGTACTGCGAGCGCTGCTACTCGCAGCTGAGAAGGACCGTGGAGCTAGCGGCGAATTCGGAGAGCTCTTCGCTGCACTGCGCCGCTCGCAAGCGGCTTCGTTCTTCGCCTTCTGCCGTCCGGCGACAGCTGAACTCCGGCGGTCAGTTGCAGCTCTGCCCAACAGCGTGTTCTCAGTTCTGCGGGCAAGCACGCCCTCTTGCCTTGGCCCCGAGAGCAAAGTCCCGAGCGAGCACTCGACTCAGTGCAATGCACCCGGAAGGACGCTCGCTCGTCTTTCAAGGAGCGATTCCTAACAGCACAAGCAGCAGAGGCACAAACTGCATGACGAGAAGGGACAACGTAGAACACGTCTCTGTCCTGGCACATTTTCGTGTGCGATACTTCCCTCCGGGTCTTCGGGCCTTGCGAAGCTCCGTGTACTGCGAGCGCTGCTACTCGCAGCTGAGAAGGACCGTGGAGCTAGCGGCGAATTCGGAGAGCTCTTCGCTGCACTGCGCCGCTCGCAAGCGGCTTCGTTCTTCGCCTTCTGCCGTCCGGCGACAGCTGAACTCCGGCGGTCAGTTGCAGCTCTGCCCAACAGCGTGTTCTCAGTTCTGCGGGCAAGCACGCCCTCTTGCCTTGGCCCGAGAGCAAAGTCCCGAGCGAGCACTCGACTCAGTGCAATGCACCCGGAAGGACGCTCTCGCTCGTCTTTCAAGGAGCGATTCCTAACAGCACAAGCAGCAGAGGCACAAACTGCATGACGAGAAGGGACAACGTAGAACACGTCTCTGTCCTGGCACATTTTCGTGTGCGATACTTCCCTCCGGGTCTTCGGGCCTTGCGAAGCTCCGTGTACTGCGAGCGCTGCTACTCGCAGCTCAGAAGGACCGTGGAGCTAGCGGCGAATTCGGAGAGCTCTTCGCTGCACTGCGCCGCTCGCAAGCGGCTTCGTTCTTCGCCTTCTGCCGTCCGGCGACAGCTGAACTCCGGCGGTCAGTTGCAGCTCTGCCCAACAGCGTGTTCTCAGTTCTGCGGGCAAGCACGCCCTCTTGCCTTGGCCCCGAGAGCAAAGTCCCGAGCGAGCACTCGACTCAGTGCAATGCACCCGGAAGGACGCTCTCGCTCGTCTTTCAAGGAGCGATTCCTAACAGCACAAGCAGCAGAGGCACAAACTGCATGACGAGAAGGGACAACGTAGAACACGTCTCTGTCCTGGCACATTTTCGTGTGCGATACTTCCCTCCGGGTCTTCGGGCCTTGCGAAGCTCCGTGTACTGCGAGCGCTGCTACTCGCAGCTCGAGAAGGACCGTGGAGCTAGCGGCGAATTCGGAGAGCTCTTCGCTGCACTGCGCCGCTCGCAAGCGGCTTCGTTCTTCGCCTTCTGCCGTCCGGCGACAGCTGAACTCGGCGGTCAGTTGCAGCTCTGCCCAACAGCGTGTTCTCAGTTCTGCGGGCAAGCACGCCCTCTTGCCTTGGCCCCGAGAGCAAAGTCCCGAGCGAGCACTCGACTCAGTGCAATGCACCCGGAAGGACGCTCTCGCTCGTCTTTCAAGGAGCGATTCCTAACAGCACAAGCAGCAGAGGCACAAACTGCATGACGAGAAGGGACAACGTAGAACACGTCTCTGTCCTGGCACATTTTCGTGTGCGATACTTCCCTCCGGGTCTTCGGGCCTTGCGAAGCTCCGTGTACTGCGAGCGCTGCTACTCGCAGCTCAGAAGGACCGTGGAGCTAGCGGCGAATTCGGAGAGCTCTTCGCTGCACTGCGCCGCTCGCAAGCGGCTTCGTTCTTCGCCTTCTGCCGTCCGGCGACAGCTGAACTCCGGCGGTCAGTTGCAGCTCTGCCCAACAGCGTGTTCTCAGTTCTGCGGGCAAGCACGCCCTCTTGCCTTGGCCCCGAGAGCAAAGTCCCGAGCGAGCACTCGACTCAGTGCAATGCACCCGGAAGGACGCTCTCGCTCGTCTTTCAAGGAGCGATTCCTAACAGCACAAGCAGCAGAGGCACAAACTGCAATGACGAGAAGGGACAACGTAGAACACGTCTCTGTCCTGGCACATTTCCGTGTGCCATACTTCCCTCCGGGTCTTCGGGCCTTGCGAAGCTCCGTGTACTGCGAGCGCTGCTACTTCGCAGCTCAGAAGGACCGTGGAGCTAGCGGCGAATTCGGAGAGCTCTTCGCTGCACTGCGCCGCTCGCAAGCGGCTTCGTTCTTCGCCTTCTGCCGTCCGGCGACAGCTGAACTCCGGCGGTCAGTTGCAGCTCTGCCCAACAGCGTGTTCTCAGTTCTGCGGGCAAGCACGCCCTCTTGCCTTGGCCCCGAGAGCAAAGTCCCGAGCGAGCACTCGACTCAGTGCAATGCACCCGGAAGGACGCTCTCGCTCGTCTTTCAAGGAGCGATTCCTAACAGCACAAGCAGCAGAGGCACAAACTGCATGACGAGAAGGGACAACGTAGAACACGTCTCTGTCCTGGCACATTTTCGTGTGCGATACTTCCCTCCGGGTCTTCGGGCCTTGCGAAGCTCCGTGTACTGCGAGCGCTGCTACTCGCAGCTGAGAAGGACCGTGGAGCTAGCGGCGAATTCGGAGAGCTCTTCGCTGCACTGCGCCGCTCGCAAGCGGCTTCGTTCTTCGCCTTCTGCCGTCCGGCGACAGCTGAACTCCGGCGGTCAGTTGCAGCTCTGCCCAACAGCGTGTTCTCAGTTCTCTGCGGGCAAGCACGCCCTCTTGCCTTGGCCCGAGAGCAAAGTCCCGAGCGAGCACTCGACTCAGTGCAATGCACCCGGAAGGACGCTCTCGCTCGTCTTTCAAGGAGCGATTCCTAACAGCACAAGCAGCAGAGGCACAAACTGCATGACGAGAAGGGACAACGTAGAACACGTCTCTGTCCTGGCACATTTCCGTGTGCCACACTTCCCTCCGGGTCTTCGGGCCTTGCGAAGCTCCGTGTACTGCGAGCGCTGCTACTCGCAGCTCAGAAGGACCGTGGAGCTAGCGGCGAATTCGGAGAGCTCTTCGCTGCACTGCGCCGCTCGCAAGCGGCTTCGTTCTTCGCCTTCTGCCGTCCGGCGACAGCTGAACTCGGCGGTCAGTTGCAGCTCTGCCCAACAGCGTGTTCTCAGTTCTGCGGGCAAGCACGCCCTCTTGCCTTGGCCCCGAGAGCAAAGTCCCGAGCGAGCACTCGACTCAGTGCAATGCACCCGGAAGGACGCTCTCGCTCGTCTTTCAAGGAGCGATTCCTAACAGCACAAGCAGCAGAGGCACAAACTGCATGACGAGAAGGGACAACGTAGAACACGTCTCTGTCCTGGCACATTTCCGTGTGCCACACTTCCCTCCGGTCTTCGGGCCTTGCGAAGCTCCGTGTACTGCGAGCGCTGCTACTCGCAGCTCAGAAGGACCGTGGAGCTAGCGGCGAATTCGGAGAGCTCTTCGCTGCACTGCGCCGCTCGCAAGCGGCTTCGTTCTTCGCCTTCTGCCGTCCGGCGACAGCTGAACTCCGGCGGTCAGTTGCAGCTCTGCCCAACAGCGTGTTCTCAGTTCTGCGGGCAAGCACGCCCTCTTGCCTTGGCCCCGAGAGCAAAGTCCCGAGCGAGCACTCGACTCAGTGCAATGCACCCGGAAGGACGCTCTCGCTCGTCTTTCAAGGAGCGATTCCTAACAGCACAAGCAGCAGAGGCACAAACTGCATGACGAGAAGGGACAACGTAGAACACGTCTCTGTCCTGCACATTTCCGTGTGCCACACTTCCCTCCGGGTCTTCGGGCCTTGCGAAGCTCCGTGTACTGCGAGCGCTGCTACTCGCAGCTCAGAAGGACCGTGGAGCTAGCGGCGAATTCGGAGAGCTCTTCGCTGCACTGCGCCGCTCGCAAGCGGCTTCGTTCTTCGCCTTCTGCCGTCCGCGACAGCTGAACTCCGGCGGTCAGTTGCAGCTCTGCCCAACAGCGTGTTCTCAGTTCTGCGGGCAAGCACGCCCTCTTGCCTTGGCCCCGAGAGCAAAGTCCCGAGCGAGCACTCGACTCAGTGCAATGCACCCGGAAGGACGCTCTCGCTCGTCTTTCAAGGAGCGATTCCTAACAGCACAAGCAGCAGAGGCACAAACTGCATGACGAGAAGGGACAACGTAGAACACGTCTCTGTCCTGGCACATTTCCGTGTGCCATACTTTCCCTCCGGGTCTTCGGGCCTTGCGAAGCTCCGTGTACTGCGAGCGCTGCTACTCGCAGCTCAGAAGGACCGTGGAGCTAGCGGCGAATTCGGAGAGCTCTTCGCTGCACTGCGCCGCTCGCAAGCGGCTTCGTTCTTCGCCTTCTGCCGTCCGGCGACAGCTGAACTCCGGCGGTCAGTTGCAGCTCTGCCCAACAGCGTGTTCTCAGTTCTGCGGGCAAGCACGCCCTCTTGCCTTGGCCCCGAGAGCAAAGTCCCGAGCGAGCACTCGACTCAGTGCAATGCACCCGGAAGGACGCTCTCGCTCGTCTTTCAAGAGCGATCCTAACAGCACAAGCAGCAGAGGCACAAACTGCATGACGAGAAGGGACAACGTAGAACACGTCTCTGTCCTGGCACATTTCCGTGTGCCATACTTCCCTCCGGGTCTTCGGGCCTTGCGAAGCTCCGTGTACTGCGAGCGCTGCTACTCGCAGCTCAGAAGGACCGTGGAGCTAGCGGCGAATTCGGAGAGCTCTTCGCTGCACTGCGCCGCTCGCAAGCGGCTTCGTTCTTCGCCTTCTGCCGTCCGGCGACAGCTGAACTCCGGCGGTCAGTTGCAGCTCTGCCCAACAGCGTGTTCTCAGTTCTGCGGGCAAGCACGCCCTCTTGCCTTGGCCCCGAGAGCAAAGTCCCGAGCGAGCACTCGACTCAGTGCAATGCACCCGGAAGGACGCTCTCGCTCGTCTTTCAAGGAGCGATTCCTAACAGCACAAGCAGCAGAGGCACAAACTGCATGACGAGAAGGGACAACGTAGAACACGTCTCTGTCCTGGCACATTTCCGTGTGCCATACTTCCCTCCGGGTCTTCGGGCCTTGCGAAGCTCCGTGTACTGCGAGCGCTGCTACTCGCAGCTCAGAAGGACCGTGGAGCTAGCGGCGAATTCGGAGAGCTCTTCGCTGCACTGCGCCGCTCGCAAGCGGCTTCGTTCTTCGCCTTCTGCCGTCCGGCGACAGCTGAACTCCGGCGGTCAGTTGCAGCTCTGCCCAACAGCGTGTTCTCAGTTCTGCGGGCAAGCACGCCCTCTTGCCTTGGCCCCGAGAGCAAAGTCCCGAGCGAGCACTCGACTCAGTGCAATGCACCCGGAAGGACGCTCTCGCTCGTCTTTCAAGGAGCGATTCCTAACAGCACAAGCAGCAGAGGCACAAACTGCATGACGAGAAGGGACAACGTAGAACACGTCTCTGTCCTGGCACATTTTCGTGTGCGATACTTCCCTCCGGGTCTTCGGGCCTTGCGAAGCTCCGTGTACTGCGAGCGCTGCTACTCGCAGCTCAGAAGGACCGTGGAGCTAGCGGCGAATTCGGAGAGCTCTTCGCTGCACTGCGCCGCTCGCAAGCGGCTTCGTTCTTCGCCTTCTGCCGTCCGGCGACAGCTGAACTCCGGCGGTCAGTTGCAGCTCTGCCCAACAGCGTGTTCTCAGTTCTGCGGGCAAGCACGCCCTCTTGCCTTGGCCCCGAGAGCAAAGTCCCGAGCGAGCACTCGACTCAGTGCAATGCACCCGGAAGGACGCTCTCAGCTCGTCTTTCAAGAGCGATTCCTAACAGCAGAAGCAGCAGAGGCACAAACTGCATGACGAGAAGGGACAACGTAGAACACGTCTCTGTCCTGGCACATTTTCGTGTGCGATACTTCCCTCCGGGTCTTCGGGCCTTGCGAAGCTCCGTGTACTGCGAGCGCTGCTACTCGCAGCTGAGAAGGACCGTGGAGCTAGCGGCGAATTCGGAGAGCTCTTCGCTGCACTGCGCCGCTCGCAAGCGGCTTCGTTCTTCGCCTTCTGCCGTCCGGCGACAGCTGAACTCCGGCGGTCAGTTGCAGCTCTGCCCAACAGCGTGTTCTCAGTTCTGCGGGCAAGCACGCCCTCTTGCCTTGGCCCCGAGAGCAAAGTCCCGAGCGAGCACTCGACTCAGTGCAATGCACCCGGAAGGACGCTCTCGCTCGTCTTTCAAGGAGCGATTCCTAACAGCAGAAGCAGCAGAGGCACAAACTGCATGACGAGAAGGGACAACGTAGAACACGTCTCTGTCCTGGCACATTTTCGTGTGCGATACTTCCCTCCGGGTCTTCGGGCCTTGCGAAGCTCCGTGTACTGCGAGCGCTGCTACTCGCAGCTCAGAAGGACCGTGGAGCTAGCGGCGAATTCGGAGAGCTCTTCGCTGCACTGCGCCGCTCGCAAGCGGCTTCGTTCTTCGCCTTCTGCCGTCCGGCGACAGCTGAACTCCGGCGGTCAGTTGCAGCTCTGCCCAACAGCGTGTTCTCAGTTCTGCGGGCAAGCACGCCCTCTTGCCTTGGCCCCGAGAGCAAAGTCCCGAGCGAGCACTCGACTCAGTGCAATGCACCCGGAAGGACGCTCTCGCTCGTCTTTCAAGGAGCGATTCCTAACAGCAGAAGCAGCAGAGGCACAAACTGCATGACGAGAAGGGACAACGTAGAACACGTCTCTGTCCTGGCACATTTTCGTGTGCGATACTTCCCTCCGGGTCTTCGGGCCTTGCGAAGCTCCGTGTACTGCGAGCGCTGCTACTCGCAGCTCAGAAGGACCGTGGAGCTAGCGGCGAATTCGGAGAGCTCTTCGCTGCACTGCGCCGCTCGCAAGCGGCTTCGTTCTTCGCCTTCTGCCGTCCGGCGACAGCTGAACTCCGGCGGTCAGTTGCAGCTCTGCCCAACAGCGTGTTCTCAGTTCTGCGGGCAAGCACGCCCTCTTGCCTTGGCCCGAGAGCAAAGTCCCGAGCGAGCACTCGACTCAGTGCAATGCACCCGGAAGGACGCTCTCGCTCGTCTTTCAAGGAGCGATTCCTAACAGCACAAGCAGCAGAGGCACAAACTGCATGACGAGAAGGGACAACGTAGAACACGTCTCTGTCCTGGCACATTTTCGTGTGCGATACTTCCCTCCGGGTCTTCGGGCCTTGCGAAGCTCCGTGTACTGCGAGCGCTGCTACTCGCAGCTCAGAAGGACCGTGGAGCTAGCGGCGAATTCGGAGAGCTCTTCGCTGCACTGCGCCGCTCGCAAGCGGCTTCGTTCTTCGCCTTCTGCCGTCGGCGACAGCTGAACTCCGGCGGTCAGTTGCAGCTCTGCCCAACAGCGTGTTCTCAGTTCTGCGGGCAAGCACGCCCTCTTGCCTTGGCCCCGAGAGCAAAGTCCCGAGCGAGCACTCGACTCAGTGCAATGCACCCGGAAGGACGCTCTCGCTCGTCTTTCAAGGAGCGATTCCTAACAGCACAAGCAGCAGAGGCACAAACTGCATGACGAGAAGGGACAACGTAGAACACGTCTCTGTCCTGGCACATTTTCGTGTGCGATACTTCCCTCCGGGTCTTCGGGCCTTGCGAAGCTCCGTGTACTGCGAGCGCTGCTACTCGCAGCTGAGAAGGACCGTGGAGCTAGCGGCGAATTCGGAGAGCTCTTCGCTGCACTGCGCCGCTCGCAAGCGGCTTCGTTCTTCGCCTTCTGCCGTCCGGCGACAGCTGAACTCCGGCGGTCAGTTGCAGCTCTGCCCAACAGCGTGTTCTCAGTTCTGCGGGCAAGCACGCCCTCTTGCCTTGGCCCCGAGAGCAAAGTCCCGAGCGAGCACTCGACTCAGTGCAATGCACCCGGAAGGACGCTCTCGCTCGTCTTTCAAGGAGCGATTCCTAACAGCACAAGCAGCAGAGGCACAAACTGCATGACGAGAAGGGACAACGTAGAACACGTCTCTGTCCTGGCACATTTCCGTGTGCGATACTTCCCTCCGGGTCTTCGGGCCTTGCGAAGCTCCGTGTACTGCGAGCGCTGCTACTCGCAGCTGAGAAGGACCGTGGAGCTAGCGGCGAATTCGGAGAGCTCTTCGCTGCACTGCGCCGCTCGCAAGCGGCTTCGTTCTTCGCCTTCTGCCGTCCGGCGACAGCTGAACTCCGGCGGTCAGTTGCAGCTCTGCCCAACAGCGTGTTCTCAGTTCTGCGGGCAAGCACGCCCTCTTGCCTTGGCCCCGAGAGCAAAGTCCCGAGCGAGCACTCGACTCAGTGCAATGCACCCGGAAGGACGCTCTCGCTCGTCTTTCAAGGAGCGATTCCTAACAGCACAAGCAGCAGAGGCACAAACTGCATGACGAGAAGGGACAACGTAGAACACGTCTCTGTCCTGGCACATTTCCGTGTGCGATACTTCCCTCCGGGTCTTCGGGCCTTGCGAAGCTCCGTGTACTGCGAGCGCTGCTACTCGCAGCTGAGAAGGACCGTGGAGCTAGCGGCGAATTCGGAGAGCTCTTCGCTGCACTGCGCCGCTCGCAAGCGGCTTCGTTCTAACGCCTTCTGCCGTCCGGCGAGAGCTGAACTCCGGCGGTCAGTTGCAGCTCTGCCCAACAGCGTGTTCTCAGTTCTGCGGGCAAGCACGCCCTCTTGCCTTGGCCCCGAGAGCAAAGTCCCGAGCGAGCACTCGACTCAGTGCAATGCACCCGGAAGGACGCTCTCGCTCGTCTTTCAAAGGAGCGATTCTAACAGCACAAGCAGCAGAGGCACAAACTGCATGACGAGAAGGACAACGTAGAACACGTCTCTGTCCTGGCACATTTCCGTGTGCCATACTTCCCTCCGGGTCTTCGGGCCTTGCGAAGCTCCGTGTACTGCGAGCGCTGCTACTCGCAGCTGAGAAGGACCGTGGAGCTAGCGGCGAATTCGGAGAGCTCTTCGCTGCACTGCGCCGCTCGCAAGCGGCTTCGTTCTTCGCCTTCTGCCGTCCGGCGACAGCTGAACTCCGGCGGTCAGTTGCAGCTCTGCCCAACAGCGTGTTCTCAGTTCTGCGGGCAAGCACGCCCTCTTGCCTTGGCCCCGAGAGCAAAGTCCCGAGCGAGCACTCGACTCAGTGCAATGCACCCGGAAGGACGCTCTCGCTCGTCTTTCAAGGAGCGATTCCTAACAGCACAAGCAGCAGAGGCACAAACTGCATGACGAGAAGGGACAACGTAGAACACGTCTCTGTCTGGCACATTTTCGTGTGCGATACTTCCCTCCGGGTCTTCGGGCCTTGCGAAGCTCCGTGTACTGCGAGCGCTGCTACTCGCAGCTCAGAAGGACCGTGGAGCTAGCGGCGAATTCGGAGAGCTCTTCGCTGCACTGCGCCGCTCGCAAGCGGCTTCGTTCTTCGCCTTCTGCCGTCCGGCGACAGCTGAACTCCGGCGGTCAGTTGCAGCTCTGCCCAACAGCGTGTTCTCAGTTCTGCGGGCAAGCACGCCCTCTTGCCTTGGCCCCGAGAGCAAAGTCCCGAGCGAGCACTCGACTCAGTGCAATGCACCCGGAAGGACGCTCTCGCTCGTCTTTCAAGGAGCGATTCCTAACAGCACAAGCAGCAGAGGCACAAACTGCATGACGAGAAGGGACAACGTAGAACACGTCTCTGTCCTGGCACATTTCCGTGTGCCATACTTCCCTCCGGGTCTTCGGGCCTTGCGAAGCTCCGTGTACTGCGAGCGCTGCTACTCGCAGCTCAGAAGGACCGTGGAGCTAGCGGCGAATTCGGAGAGCTCTTCGCTGCACTGCGCCGCTCGCAAGCGGCTTCGTTCTACGCCTTCTGCCGTCCGGCGACAGCTGAACTCCGGCGGTCAGTTGCAGCTCTGACCAACAGCGTGTTCTCAGTTCTGCGGGCAAGCACGCCCTCTTGCCTTGGCCCCGAGATTCCCGAGCGAGCACTCGACTCAGTGCAATGCACCCGGAAGGACGCTCTCGCTCGTCTTTCAAGTAGCGATTCCTAACAGCACAAGCAGCAGAGGCACAAACTGCATGACGAGAAGGGACAACGTAGAACACGTCTCTGTCCTGGCACATTTTTCGTGTGCGATACTTCCCTCCGGTCCTTTCGGGCCTTGCGAAGCTCCGTGTACTGCGAGCGCTGCTACTCGCAGCTGAGAAGGACCGTGGAGCTAGCGGCGAATTCGGAGAGCTCTTCGCTGCACTGCGCCGCTCGCAAGCGGCTTCGTTCTTCGCCTTCTGCCGTCCGGCGACAGCTGAACTCCGGCGGTCAGTTGCAGCTCTGCCCAACAGCGTGTTCTCAGTTCTGCGGGCAAGCACGCCCTCTTGCTTGGCCCCGAGAGCAAAAGGTCCCGAGCGAGCACTCGACTCAGTGCAATGCACCCGGGAAGGACGCTCTCGCTCGTCTTTCATGGAGCGACTTCCTAACAGCACAAGCAGCCAGAGGCACAAACTGCATGACGAGAAGGGACAACGTAGAACACGTCTCTGTCCTGGCACATTTTCGTGTGCGATACTTCCCTCCGGGTCTTCGGGCCTTGCGAAGCTCCGTGTACTGCGAGCGCTGCTACTCGCAGCTGAGAAGGACCGTGGAGCTAGCGGCGAATTCGGAGAGCTCTTCGCTGCACTGCGCCGCTCGCAAGCGGCTTCGTTCTTCGCCTTCTGCCGTCCGGCGAGAGCTGAACTCCGGCGGTCAGTTGCAGCTCTGCCCAACAGCGTGTTCTCAGTTCTGCGGGCAAGCACGCCCTCTTGCCTTGGCCCCGAGAGCAAAGTCCCGAGCGAGCACTCGACTCAGTGCAATGCACCCGGAAGGACGCTCTCGCTCGTCTTTCAAGGAGCGATTCCTAACAGCACAAGCAGCAGAGCACAAACTGCATGACGAGAAGGGACAACGTAGAACACGTCTCTGTCCTGGCACATTTTCGTGTGCGATACTTCCCTCCGGGTCTTCGGGCCTTGCGAAGCTCCGTTGTACTGCGAGCGCTGCTACTCGCAGCTCAGAAGGACCGTGGAGCTAGCGGCGAATTCGGAGAGCTCTTCGCTGCACTGCGCCGCTCGCAAGCGGCTTCGTTCTTCGCCTTCTGCCGTCCGGCGAGAGCTGAACTCCGGCGGTCAGTTGCAGCTCTGCCCAACAGCGTGTTCTCAGTTCTGCGGGCAAGCACGCCCTCTTGCCTTGGCCCCGAGAGCAAAGTCCCGAGCGAGCACTCGACTCAGTGCAATGCACCCGGAAGGACGCTCTCGCTCGTCTTTCAAGGAGCGATTCCTAACAGCAGAAGCAGCAGAGGCACAAACTGCATGACGAGGAAGGGACAACGTAGAACACGTCTCTGTCCTGGCACATTTTCGTGTGCGATACTTCCCTCCGGGTCTTCGGGCCTTGCGAAGCTCCGTGTACTGCGAGCGCTGCTACTCGCTGCTGAGAAGGACCGTGGAGCTAGCGGCGAATTCGGAGAGCTCTTCGCTGCACTGCGCCGCTCGCAAGCGGCTTCGTTCTCGCCTTCTGCGTCCGGCGAGAGCTGAACTCCGGCGGTCAGTTGCAGCTCTGCCCAACAGCGTGTTCTCAGTTCTGCGGGCAAGCACGCCCTCTTGCCTTGGCCCCGAGAGCAAAGTCCCGAGCGAGCACTCGACTCAGTGCAATGCACCCGGAAGGACGCTCTCGCTCGTCTTTCAAGGAGCGATTCCTAACAGCAGAAGCAGCAGAGGCACAAACTGCATGACGAGAAGGGACAACGTAGAACACGTCTCTGTCCTGGCACATTTTCGTGTGCGATACTTCCCTCCGGGTCTTCGGGCCTTGCGAAGCTCCGTGTACTGCGAGCGCTGCTACTCGCAGCTCAGAAGGACCGTGGAGCTAGCGGCGAATTCGTGAGAGCTCTTCGCTGCACTGCGCCGCTCGCAAGCGGCTTCGTTCTACGCCTTCTGCCGTCCGGCGACAGCTGAACTCCGGCGGTCAGTTGCAGCTCTGCCCAACAGCGTGTTCTCAGTTCTGCGGGCAAGCACGCCCTCTTGCCTTGGCCCCGAGAGCAAAGTCCCGAGCGAGCACTCGACTCAGTGCAATGCACCCGGAAGGACGCTCTCGCTCGTCTTTCAAGGAGCGATTCCTAACAGCAGAAGCAGCAGAGGCACAAACTGCATGACGAGAAGGGACAACGTAGAACACGTCTCTGTCCTTGCACATTTTCGTGTGCGATACTTCCCTCCGGGTCTTCGGGCCTGCGAAGCTCCGTGTACTGCGAGCGCTGCTACTCGCAGCTGAGAAGGACCGTGGAGCTAGCGGCGAATTCGGAGAGCTCTTCGCTGCACTGCGCCGCTCGCAAGCGGCTTCGTTCTTCGCCTTCTGCCGTCCGGCGACAGCTGAACTCCGGCGGTCAGGTTGCAGCTCTGCCCCAACAGCGTGTTCTCAGTTCTGCGGGCAAGCACGCCCTCTTGCCTTGGCCCCGAGAGCAAAGTCCGAGCGAGCACTCGACTCAGTGCAATGCACCCAGAAGGACGCTCTCGCTCGTCTTTCAAGGAGCGATTCCTAACAGCACAAGCAGCAGAGGCACAAACTGCATGGCGAGAAGGGACAACGTAGAACACGTCTCTGTCCTGGCACATTTCCGTGTGCCATACTTCCCTCACGGGGTCTTCGGTCCTTGCGAAGCTCCGTGTACTGCGAGCGCTGCTACTCGCAGCTGAGAAGGACCGTGGAGCTAGCGGCGAATTCGGAGAGCTCTTCGCTGCACTGCGCCGCTCGCAAGCGGCTTCGTTCTTCGCCTTCTGCCGTCCGGCGACAGCTGAACTCCGGCGGTCAGTTGCAGCTCTGCCCAACAGCGTGTTCTCAGTTCTGCGGGCAAGCACGCCCTCTTGCCTTGGCCCCGAGTGCAAAGTCCCGAGCGAGCACTCGACTCAGTGCAATGCACCCAGAAAGACGCTCTTGCTCGCTTTCAAGGAGCGATTCCTAACAGCAGAAGCAGCAGAGGCACAAACTGCATGACGAGAAGGGACAACGTAGAACACGTCTCTGTCCTGGTACATTTCCTGTGCGATACTTCCCTCCGGGTCTTCGGTCCTTGCGAATCTCTATGTACTTGTGAGCGCTGCTACTTGCAGCTGAGAAAGACCGTGGAGCTAGCGGCGAATTCGGAGAGCGCTGAGCACGTAGTCAAGAAGCGAGACGTGTCCCTGCAACGCGGTGCTAATAGCAGCTTCCTCGCGGCGGGGGCGAGCTCCGGCCACAAGACATTCTCGTCCTGGCAACGGATCTCTGTGAAGGGCGTAGGCGAAAAGCTTTCGTTTTCCATTTGAAATGCGGAGAGAGGCAGACTGTTGCAACGGAGCTCTGAGAACAAAGGTGCACGCCCTAGGCGGGCTTGGGCAGAAGCAGCGTTCTCTAGCTCTTGGCTGCCGGCGCACTTGTGGTTGTGTGGCGCCCTTGCAGGCGGCTTCTGGCCGCCGGCAAGTGAAAGCGACTCCACGCTTAGGCGAGGGCGGTGAACGAAGCGCCACTAGTCCCGTGCTTGTGTGCACCACGTTACAGGCTACTAGGAGAGGAAGGTGGTTGACTCTCGCTTGCCTTCCCAAGTGCCCTTAGCAGTCGGAAGGAGCAAGCTGAAGCACTGCTGCTTGTGCTGCTCCGTGTTCCCTTGCAACCCGCTGGGAAAGCTTTGGCGGTCGCTTCTAGGCGCCGAGTTGCACACAGCACCACGGTAAGTGCCTCGGAGAAGGGAAATCCAGAGTGCAGCGAGGAGCTGGACGTGGCTTACGTGCAGTAAGGAGAAGGTGAACCTAGGCACTGCCTCTTCAATCTGGCCGCCTCTGCTCTGGTAGCAACTTTTGCAAGTCGGCAGAGGGAGCTGCGAGTATGTAGAACGGAGGGCAGCGAGACGCCGTGTGTTATGCGCCCTTTCAGGGCTGCTGCCAGGGTGCTACTTTAAGAACGCCTTCTTCTTCCTCGCGTCCTTCCTCCACTATAGTCTCCTGGATTCACCTGAGACTCTTCCTAGGCATCTCCTGATCCTTTTTGCTAATGAGTCTCACATCATTCTCCTGAAGAAACTGTCTGCTTATGGTTTGCATGGGTGGGCTGTTTGCTGGGTGACAAACTGGGTGATGGCCAGGCCCACAGAGTGGTAGGAAATAGAGTTCATCCAGCTGGTCCCCAAGGCTCAGTCTTGGGCCCAGTCCTGTTTAATATCTTGCTCAGTGTTCTGGACAAGGGGATAGAGTACACGCCCAGGAAGTTCACAGATGATGCAAAATTGGCTGGTAGTGTTTTTTTCTTCTGGAGGACAGCAGGCTCTGCTTCTTCTTCCTCCTGTTCTGAGGTCGCTGCTCCCTCTTCATCCCTCATCAAGTGTGCTGATTTTGTCACTTGGATGAGAAAACAAACAATTTTAAGCAACAATACTAGTGGCAGGGTACAAGAAAGGAAGAGTTCACACGAATCCCCCCCCCCCCCCCCCCCCCCCCCCCCCCCCCCCCCCCCCCCCCCCCCCGCACCAACAGAAAATACCTGATGGCTCCTCTGCCCAGCTTACTGACTACACCGGAACCCCATTGTCCCCCCAAAGATACTCCCTTCTCCTGCCCCCAGCCATGATGTGAGATGGAATAGAATAACTAAGATTAAGATTCTCCCTATGGAACTCCATCATACTTCGATTCTGGGAAAAAAAATTCTTGAAGTTCTATCATTTCAGATCATTTGAATTTGAATTTGCATACTAAAAAGTCTAGCCAGAAACTCATGACAATATTAATAGCCCATTCTAGAATGTCCGAGATGATAGACACTTCTTTCAAGAGAATGTGATACCTCACGTGACTTCTCCAGAATTTAAATGAACAGCGGGAGTAGTCTAAAAGATTCTTGCTGCCATCTGGATTTCCTGGTTATTTGGCTGGTCTATGTAAACCAACCAGCTATTCAGCAGAGGGAATATTAGTGTGATACTTGATGGTATGTGAGATGGAACACAGTAATTTATGGCTTTTTGCATAGTGATGAAGCTGTAAAGAAAGCTCCGTAATGCTCAGACAAGGAGGCTGCTGGACTTCAAGCAGCAAAGGCCCAAAACGAACCAGTGAAAAGGTGTCATTGAAAAAAAAAAAAAGCCAGGTGGGGAGCAAAGTGATACTTAAGGGCAGTTTACTGAAAGAGGGAATCTAGTGAAAAAAAAAGTCCAAGAGTGAAGGAATAACAGAGAAAATGAAACTAAGGAAGGAAATCAATCTCAGCTAATCATTTCAGAAGCTAACAGTTGTCATTGCAATGATGCATAAAGTGAGAAATAATAAATATGTCTGCGCCAAAATCTGAAATATGACTTTATTGCATTCTGTCTTCCACGGAATCATACAACAGTCTGTGATTAAAGATCATCTAGTCCAACTTCCTTGCCAGGTAGATCTTACAGTAGATCAAATTGCTCAAGACTAGCCAAACTGATAAGGAGCACTCTCAATGATGGGGCATCCACAACTTCTCTGGAACACCCGTTTGAGTGTCTCACCAGCTTCACTGTAGAAAAGTTTTTCCTTTTAGCCAATCTAAACCTAGTCTCAGTTTGAAAGCATGGCCCCTTGTCCTGTCTCTGCAAACTTTCCTAAAAAGTCTTTCTCCATTTGTCTTATACCCTCTTTACATATTCAAAGGCCACAATACTGTCTCTCCAGAAACCTCTCTTCTCCAGGCTAAAAGATCCTACTTTTCACAAGAACCAGGTCATAAACTGAGATGGAAGACATCTCAGGAGATCAGATCATGCAACAGCTCAGCGTAAGAATAGCTCTGAAGTCAGATCAACTAGCTTAGGGCTGTGTCTGTTTGAATTTTGAAAATTAGCAGGACTTGAAATGCTTCAAGGAAGAGAACTCGGGGTGGCTCCAGAAACAGCCTGAGAAACTCGAACAAACTCGAAACCTCAGAAACTACCACTGCTTTCTCTCCCTCAGCCCAAGCAGTCCCAAAGAAGAAGTGTTCCCAGCAGGCTGGGATAGCACACATATACACTGCGTATACGTGACAGGCATCGCCAGCAGCCACATCCTGCTCCTTTCTGTGGCTGGCAAGAGTGAGACTGGATGTTTACATGTGGGCAACCTGGGTCCCTCCAGCAGCTCACACACTCAGCCTGCCCAGTGACCCCACTGAATTCCAGTATTAGCAGTGTGCCAAGGCCACAGCACTACTCCGCTTGCTGGCACAGACCATCACACGCCTCCTAAATCAGTCAGGACTCCCCTGGTCCCACAGCCAGCACCCCACTTGCCCTCCGCCAGGCCACTGCCATTGTTCACCAACTTCTCCACTTTGATCTTTGCTGGTGCTCTCAACACTGGCACACCCAGATGTTCTGCAGCTGTTGTCTCCTGGTGGAAAGGACTTGTAAAGCCATGTTTCCTAACAGGACTTCCACAACCTTTCAAAGCAACCTTTACTGGGGTATGAACAATCTCATTCAAATGTCAACATTTCTTTTCCCGTATGTGAAATCAGAATTTCCTTCTTTCGGGCATGCCCAAAACAAGGCACAAACTACATTGTGCCTTCTGTTTCACATGCTGACTCGTTTGTAAACAATGCTAGGAGAATACCTGTTTTGATCCAAGCTAATCTCTGGCCCTTATAGTGCTTTCGGTAGTTAGTTTTGCTTTGTTATTTACTTGATGTCCCATTGAATTGTTGAATCATAAACAGACTACCTGTCTGTATAGCAGCATAGCAGTGATGAATAAATGCAAGAGAAGGAGCAAGGTGATTGTTTGCTAGACTCTTCCTAGAAACTGAGAAATCTGTTACTTAATGCTGACCACAGCAGATGGAGGAAGCATCCTACATGATGTCAAAGCAATGAAGCTGTAATCACTTTTATGATTACAGTCAAGGCACTGCTTTTGCCACCATAAGTGGAGTGCAGGGAATCTTAAAAGACGACACTCTAACTGTTGTCCATGCTCACTGAGAAAATAATGCTTTTACAGCAGAGCAGGTCTCACCGCAGCTAAATCATGGCTTCAACTGTACACCGCCTTCAAAAAGCCCACAAAAACACAAATGAAAGGATTTGGAAGCCAAGGGAATCTCGGATTGTGACATCAGCTCACTCTGGATTCTTTCCAAATTCTCAATTCCATTTTCTTCCGAGCCAATTTTCCCACCTAACTTGAGATGTAATTTATGGATTTCCAACACATCTAGTTACCTTAGAATTAGATTGCCACTAGCCAAAAAGACAGAAACAAGCAGTTAAGTGAAGACTGAAACCATGGGTGTTTAGAACAGCAAAACTTGGGCGAAACTATTCTTAAGAAAACCAAAACTTTTAGGACTTACCCATGTATTTTTGGAGGTGGAAAAAGTTTTACATCGAAAAGTCCCTAGGGAACTCTCTTCAGTGCCTGGAGAGCCGCTGTCGCTCGCCTTTCAAGGACCTATTCGTCACAGCAGAGGCAGCAGAGCACAAGATGGCCGACGAGAAGGGGCAGTGTAGAACTCTCTGTCTGTCTGTGTCTCTACTCAGTGTAGAACGTCTCTATCCTGGCACATTTTCGAGTGCGATACTTCCCTCCGGGTCTTCGGTCCTTGCGAAGCTCTATGTACTGTGAGCGCTGCTACTCGCAGCTGAGAAAGACCGTGGAGCTAGCGGCGAATTCGGAGAGCGCTGAGCACGTAGTCAAGAAGCGAGACGTGTCCCTGCAACGCGGTGCTAATAGCAGCTTCCTCGCGGCGGGGGCGAGCTCCGGCCACAAAGCATTCTCGTCCTGGCAACGGATCTCTGTGAAGGGCGTAGGCGAAAAGCTTTCGTTTTCCATTCGAACTGCGAGAGAGGCAGACTGTTGCACGGAGCTCTGAGAACAAAGATGCACGCCCTAGGCGGGCTTGGGCAGAAGCAGCGTTCTCGAGCTCTTGGCTGCCGGCACACTGCTGGCTGTGTGGCGCCCTTGCAGCGGCTTCTGGCCGCCGGCAAGTGAAAGCAGCGCCAGGCGTGGGCGAGGGTGGTGAACGAAGCAGCACTCGTCCCGTGCTTGTGTGCACCACGTTACAGGCTACTAGGAGAGGAAGGTGGTTGACTCTCGCTTGCCCTCCCAAGTGCCCTTAGCAGTCGGAAGGAGCAAGCTGAAGCACTGCTGCTTGTGCTGCTCCGTGGTTCCCTTGCAGCCCGCTGTGAAAGCATTGGCGGTCACTTCTAGGCGCCGAGTTGCACACAGCACCACGGTAAGTGCCGCGGAGAAGGGAAATCCAGAGTGCAGCGAGGAGCTGGACGTAGCTTACGCGCAGTAAGGAGAAGGTGAACCTAGGCACTGCCTCTTCAATCTGGCCGCCTCTGCTCCGGTAACAACTTTCGCAAGTCGGCAGAGGGAGCTGCGAGTGTGTAGAACGGAGGGCAGCGAGACGCAGTGTGTTATGTGCCCTTTCAGGGCTGCTGCCAGGGGGCTAGTTTAAGTACGCTTTTTTCTTCCTCGCGTCCTTCTCGCTTCGCTCTAGCTGCATGGAGTACAGTACAGCGAAGGAGTGAGGACGGGCACTGCCGCAGCTTTTGCCCTGGCGTGCAACGGCTGTGTGCTGCTTTTCCAAGCAGTAAGACCACTGAGAAGTGAAAGCGATAGCGAAGAAGCTCTTTGACTGCTCGTGTGCTCTTCGCTGCACTCCGCCGCTCGCAAGCGGCTTCGTTCTTCGCCTTCTGCCGTCCGGCGAGAGCTGAACTCCGGCGGTCAGTTGCAGCTCTGCCCAACAGCGTGTTCTCAGTTCTGCGGGCAAGCACGCCCTCTTGCCTTGGCCCCGAGTGCAAAGTCCCGAGCGAGCACTCGACTCAGTGCAATGCACCCGGAAGGACGCTCTCGCTCGTCTTTCAAGGAGCGATTCCTAACAGCACAAGCAGCAGAGGCACAAACTGCATGACGAGAAGGGACAACGTAGAACACGTCTCTGTCCTGGCACATTTTCGTGTGCGATACTTCCCTCCGGGTCTTCGGGCCTTGCGAAGCCCCGTGTACTGCGAGCGCTGCTACTCGCAGCTGAGAAGGACCGTGGAGCTAGCGGCGAATTCGGAGAGCTCTTCGCTGCACTGCGCCGCTCGCAAGAGGCTTCGTTCTACGCCTTCTGCCGTCCGGCGACAGCTGAACTCCGGCGGTCAGTTGCCGCTCTGCCCAACAGCGTGTTCTCAGTTCTGCGGGCAAGCACGCCCTCTTGCCTTGGCCCCGAGAGCAAAGTCCCGAGCGAGCACTCGACTCAGTGCAATGCACCCGGAAGGACGCTCTCGCTCGTCTTTCAAGGAGCGATTCCTAACAGCACAAGCAGCAGAGGCACAAACTGCATGACGAGAAGGGACAACGTAGAACACGTCTCTGTCCTGGCACATTTTCGTGTGCGATACTTCCCTCCGGGTCTTCGGGCCTTGCGAAGCTCCGTGTACTGCGAGCGCTGCTACTCGCAGCTGAGAAGGACCGTGGAGCTAGCGGCGAATTCGGAGAGCTCTTCGCTGCACTGCGCCGCTCGCAAGCGGCTTCGTTCTTCGCCTTCTGCCGTCCGGCGAGAGCTGAACTCCGGCGGTCAGTTGCAGCTCTGCCCAACAGCGTGTTCTCAGTTCTGCGGGCAAGCACGCCCTCTTGCCTTGGCCCCGAGAGCAAAGTCCCGAGCGAGCACTCGACTCAGTGCAATGCACCCGGAAGGACGCTCTCGCTCGTCTTTCAAGGAGCGATTCCTAACAGCACAAGCAGCAGAGGCACAAACTGCATGACGAGAAGGGACAACGTAGAACACGTCTCTGTCCTGGCACATTTTCGTGTGCGATACTTCCCTCCGGGTCTTCGGGCCTTGCGAAGCTCCGTGTACTGCGAGCGCTGCTACTCGCAGCTGAGAAGGACCGTGGAGCTAGCGGCGAATTCGGAGAGCTCTTCGCTGCACTGCGCCGCTCGCAAGCGGCTTCGTTCTTCGCCTTCTGCCGTCCGGCGAGAGCTGAACTCCGGCGGTCAGTTGCCGCTCTGCCCAACAGCGTGTTCTCAGTTCTGCGGGCAAGCACGCCCTCTTGCCTTGGCCCCGGGAGCAAAGTCCCGAGCGAGCACTCGACTCAGTGCAATGCACCCGGAAGGACGCTCTCGCTCGTCTTTCAAGGAGCGATTCCTAACAGCACAAGCAGCAGAGGCACAAACTGCATGACGAGAAGGGACAACGTAGAACACGTCTCTGTCCTGGCACATTTTCGTGTGCGATACTTCCCTCCGGGTCTTCGGGCCTTGCGAAGCTCCGTGTACTGCGAGCGCTGCTACTCGCAGCTGAGAAGGACCGTGGAGCAAGCGGCGAGTTCGGAGAGCTCTTCGCTGCACTGCGCCGCTCGCAAGCGGCTTCGTTCTTCGCCTTCTGCCGTCCGGCGACAGCTGAACTCCGGCGGTCAGTTGCAGCTCTGCCCAACAGCGTGTTCTCAGTTCTGCGGGCAAGCACGCCCTCTTGCCTTGGCCCCGGGAGCAAAGTCCCGAGCGAGCACTCGACTCAGTGCAATGCACCCGGAAGGACGCTCTCGCTCGTCTTTCAAGGAGCGATTCCTAACAGCACAAGCAGCAGAGGCACAAACTGCATGACGAGAAGGGACAACGTAGAACACGTCTCTGTCCTGGCACATTTTCGTGTGCGATACTTCCCTCCGGGTCTTCGGGCCTTGCGAAGCTCCGTGTACTGCGAGCGCTGCTACTCGCAGCTGAGAAGGACCGTGGAGCAAGCGGCGAATTCGGAGAGCTCTTCGCTGCACTGCGCCGCTCGCAAGCGGCTTCGTTCTTCGCCTTCTGCCGTCCGGCGACAGCTGAACTCCGGCGGTCAGTTGCAGCTCTGCCCAACAGCGTGTTCTCAGTTCTGCGGGCAAGCACGCCCTCTTGCCTTGGCCCCGGGAGCAAAGTCCCGAGCGAGCACTCGACTCAGTGCAATGCACCCGGAAGGACGCTCTCGCTCGTCTTTCAAGGAGCGATTCCTAACAGCACAAGCAGCAGAGGCACAAACTGCATGACGAGAAGGGACAACGTAGAACACGTCTCTGTCCTGGCACATTTTCGTGTGCGATACTTCCCTCCGGGTCTTCGGGCCTTGCGAAGCTCCGTGTACTGCGAGCGCTGCTACTCGCAGCTGAGAAGGACCGTGGAGCTAGCGGCGAATTCGGAGAGCTCTTCGCTGCACTGCGCCGCTCGCAAGCGGCTTCGTTCTTCGCCTTCTGCCGTCCGGCGAGAGCTGAACTCCGGCGGTCAGTTGCAGCTCTGCCCAACAGCGTGTTCTCAGTTCTGCGGGCAAGCACGCCCTCTTGCCTTGGCCCCGAGAGCAAAGTCCCGAGCGAGCACTCGACTCAGTGCAATGCACCCGGAAGGACGCTCTCGCTCGTCTTTCAAGGAGCGATTCCTAACAGCACAAGCAGCAGAGGCACAAACTGCATGACGAGAAGGGACAACGTAGAACACGTCTCTGTCCTGGCACATTTTCGTGTGCGATACTTCCCTCCGGGTCTTCGGGCCTTGCGAAGCTCCGTGTACTGCGAGCGCTGCTACTCGCAGCTGAGAAGGACCGTGGAGCTAGCGGCGAATTCGGAGAGCTCTTCGCTGCACTGCGCCGCTCGCAAGCGGCTTCGTTCTTCGCCTTCTGCCGTCCGGCGACAGCTGAACTCCGGCGGTCAGTTGCAGCTCTGCCCAACAGCGTGTTCTCAGTTCTGCGGGCAAGCACGCCCTCTTGCCTTGGCCCCGAGAGCAAAGTCCCGAGCGAGCACTCGACTCAGTGCAATGCACCCGGAAGGACGCTCTCGCTCGTCTTTCAAGGAGCGATTCCTAACAGCACAAGCAGCAGAGGCACAAACTGCATGACGAGAAGGGACAACGTAGAACACGTCTCTGTCCTGGCACATTTTCGTGTGCGAAACTTCCCTCCGGGTCTTCGGGCCTTGCGAAGCTCCGTGTACTGCGAGCGCTGCTACTCGCAGCTGAGAAGGACCGTGGAGCTAGCGGCGAATTCGGAGAGCTCTTCGCTGCACTGCGCCGCTCGCAAGCGGCTTCGTTCTTCGCCTTCTGCCGTCCGGCGACAGCTGAACTCCGGCGGTCAGTTGCAGCTCTGCCCAACAGCGTGTTCTCAGTTCTGCGGGCAAGCACGCCCTCTTGCCTTGGCCCCGGGAGCAAAGTCCCGAGCGAGCACTCGACTCAGTGCAATGCACCCGGAAGGACGCTCTCGCTCGTCTTTCAAGGAGCGATTCCTAACAGCACAAGCAGCAGAGGCACAAACTGCATGACGAGAAGGGACAACGTAGAACACGTCTCTGTCCTGGCACATTTTCGTGTGCGATACTTCCCTCCGGGTCTTCGGGCCTTGCGAAGCTCCGTGTACTGCGAGCGCTGCTACTCGCAGCTGAGAAGGACCGTGGAGCTAGCGGCGAATTCGGAGAGCTCTTCGCTGCACTGCGCCGCTCGCAAGCGGCTTCGTTCTTCGCCTTCTGCCGTCCGGCGAGAGCTGAACTCCGGCGGTCAGTTGCAGCTCTGCCCAACAGCGTGTTCTCAGTTCTGCGGGCAAGCACGCCCTCTTGCCTTGGCCCCGAGAGCAAAGTCCCGAGCGAGCACTCGACTCAGTGCAATGCACCCGGAAGGACGCTCTCGCTCGTCTTTCAAGGAGCGATTCCTAACAGCACAAGCAGCAGAGGCACAAACTGCATGACGAGAAGGGACAACGTAGAACACGTCTCTGTCCTGGCACATTTTCGTGTGCGATACTTCCCTCCGGGTCTTCGGGCCTTGCGAAGCTCCGTGTACTGCGAGCGCTGCTACTCGCAGCTGAGAAGGACCGTGGAGCAAGCGGCGAGTTCGGAGAGCTCTTCGCTGCACTGCGCCGCTCGCAAGCGGCTTCGTTCTTCGCCTTCTGCCGTCCGGCGACAGCTGAACTCCGGCGGTCAGTTGCAGCTCTGCCCAACAGCGTGTTCTCAGTTCTGCGGGCAAGCACGCCCTCTTGCCTTGGCCCCGGGAGCAAAGTCCCGAGCGAGCACTCGACTCAGTGCAATGCACCCGGAAGGACGCTCTCGCTCGTCTTTCAAGGAGCGATTCCTAACAGCACAAGCAGCAGAGGCACAAACTGCATGACGAGAAGGGACAACGTAGAACACGTCTCTGTCCTGGCACATTTTCGTGTGCGATACTTCCCTCCGGGTCTTCGGGCCTTGCGAAGCTCCGTGTACTGCGAGCGCTGCTACTCGCAGCTGAGAAGGACCGTGGAGCAAGCGGCGAATTCGGAGAGCTCTTCGCTGCACTGCGCCGCTCGCAAGCGGCTTCGTTCTTCGCCTTCTGCCGTCCGGCGACAGCTGAACTCCGGCGGTCAGTTGCAGCTCTGCCCAACAGCGTGTTCTCAGTTCTGCGGGCAAGCACGCCCTCTTGCCTTGGCCCCGGGAGCAAAGTCCCGAGCGAGCACTCGACTCAGTGCAATGCACCCGGAAGGACGCTCTCGCTCGTCTTTCAAGGAGCGATTCCTAACAGCACAAGCAGCAGAGGCACAAACTGCATGACGAGAAGGGACAACGTAGAACACGTCTCTGTCCTGGCACATTTTCGTGTGCGATACTTCCCTCCGGGTCTTCGGGCCTTGCGAAGCTCCGTGTACTGCGAGCGCTGCTACTCGCAGCTGAGAAGGACCGTGGAGCTAGCGGCGAATTCGGAGAGCTCTTCGCTGCACTGCGCCGCTCGCAAGCGGCTTCGTTCTTCGCCTTCTGCCGTCCGGCGACAGCTGAACTCCGGCGGTCAGTTGCAGCTCTGCCCAACAGCGTGTTCTCAGTTCTGCGGGCAAGCACGCCCTCTTGCCTTGGCCCCGAGAGCAAAGTCCCGAGCGAGCACTCGACTCAGTGCAATGCACCCGGAAGGACGCTCTCGCTCGTCTTTCAAGGAGCGATTCCTAACAGCACAAGCAGCAGAGGCACAAACTGCATGACGAGAAGGGACAACGTAGAACACGTCTCTGTCCTGGCACATTTTCGTGTGCGAAACTTCCCTCCGGGTCTTCGGGCCTTGCGAAGCTCCGTGTACTGCGAGCGCTGCTACTCGCAGCTGAGAAGGACCGTGGAGCTAGCGGCGAATTCGGAGAGCTCTTCGCTGCACTGCGCCGCTCGCAAGCGGCTTCGTTCTTCGCCTTCTGCCGTCCGGCGACAGCTGAACTCCGGCGGTCAGTTGCAGCTCTGCCCAACAGCGTGTTCTCAGTTCTGCGGGCAAGCACGCCCTCTTGCCTTGGCCCCGGGAGCAAAGTCCCGAGCGAGCACTCGACTCAGTGCAATGCACCCGGAAGGACGCTCTCGCTCGTCTTTCAAGGAGCGATTCCTAACAGCACAAGCAGCAGAGGCACAAACTGCATGACGAGAAGGGACAACGTAGAACACGTCTCTGTCCTGGCACATTTTCGTGTGCGATACTTCCCTCCGGGTCTTCGGGCCTTGCGAAGCTCCGTGTACTGCGAGCGCTGCTACTCGCAGCTGAGAAGGACCGTGGAGCTAGCGGCGAATTCGGAGAGCTCTTCGCTGCACTGCGCCGCTCGCAAGCGGCTTCGTTCTTCGCCTTCTGCCGTCCGGCGACAGCTGAACTCCGGCGGTCAGTTGCAGCTCTGCCCAACAGCGTGTTCTCAGTTCTGCGGGCAAGCACGCCCTCTTGCCTTGGCCCCGAGAGCAAAGTCCCGAGCGAGCACTCGACTCAGTGCAATGCACCCGGAAGGACGCTCTCGCTCGTCTTTCAAGGAGCGATTCCTAACAGCACAAGCAGCAGAGGCACAAACTGCATGACGAGAAGGGACAACGTAGAACACGTCTCTGTCCTGGCACATTTTCGTGTGCGATACTTCCCTCCGGGTCTTCGGGCCTTGCGAAGCTCCGTGTACTGCGAGCGCTGCTACTCGCAGCTCAGAAGGACCGTGGAGCTAGCGGCGAATTCGGAGAGCTCTTCGCTGCACTGCGCCGCTCGCAAGCGGCTTCGTTCTTCGCCTTCTGCCGTCCGGCGACAGCTGAACTCCGGCGGTCAGTTGCAGCTCTGCCCAACAGCGTGTTCTCAGTTCTGCGGGCAAGCACGCCCTCTTGCCTTGGCCCCGGGAGCAAAGTCCCGAGCGAGCACTCGACTCAGTGCAATGCACCCGGAAGGACGCTCTCGCTCGTCTTTCAAGGAGCGATTCCTAACAGCACAAGCAGCAGAGGCACAAACTGCATGACGAGAAGGGACAACGTAGAACACGTCTCTGTCCTGGCACATTTTCGTGTGCGATACTTCCCTCCGGGTCTTCGGGCCTTGCGAAGCTCCGTGTACTGCGAGCGCTGCTACTCGCAGCTCAGAAGGACCGTGGAGCTAGCGGCGAATTCGGAGAGCTCTTCGCTGCACTGCGCCGCTCGCAAGCGGCTTCGTTCTTCGCCTTCTGCCGTCCGGCGAGAGCTGAACTCCGGCGGTCAGTTGCAGCTCTGCCCAACAGCGTGTTCTCAGTTCTGCGGGCAAGCACGCCCTCTTGCCTTGGCCCCGAGAGCAAAGTCCCGAGCGAGCACTCGACTCAGTGCAATGCACCCGGAAGGACGCTCTCGCTCGTCTTTCAAGGAGCGATTCCTAACAGCACAAGCAGCAGAGGCACAAACTGCATGACGAGAAGGGACAACGTAGAACACGTCTCTGTCCTGGCACATTTTCGTGTGCGATACTTCCCTCCGGGTCTTCGGGCCTTGCGAAGCTCCGTGTACTGCGAGCGCTGCTACTCGCAGCTGAGAAGGACCGTGGAGCTAGCGGCGAATTCGGAGAGCTCTTCGCTGCACTGCGCCGCTCGCAAGCGGCTTCGTTCTTCGCCTTCTGCCGTCCGGCGAGAGCTGAACTCCGGCGGTCAGTTGCAGCTCTGCCCAACAGCGTGTTCTCAGTTCTGCGGGCAAGCACGCCCTCTTGCCTTGGCCCCGGGAGCAAAGTCCCGAGCGAGCACTCGACTCAGTGCAATGCACCCGGAAGGACGCTCTCGCTCGTCTTTCAAGGAGCGATTCCTAACAGCACAAGCAGCAGAGGCACAAACTGCATGACGAGAAGGGACAACGTAGAACACGTCTCTGTCCTGGCACATTTTCGTGTGCGATACTTCCCTCCGGGTCTTCGGGCCTTGCGAAGCTCCGTGTACTGCGAGCGCTGCTACTCGCAGCTGAGAAGGACCGTGGAGCTAGCGGCGAATTCGGAGAGCTCTTCGCTGCACTGCGCCGCTCGCAAGCGGCTTCGTTCTTCGCCTTCTGCCGTCCGGCGAGAGCTGAACTCCGGCGGTCAGTTGCAGCTCTGCCCAACAGCGTGTTCTCAGTTCTGCGGGCAAGCACGCCCTCTTGCCTTGGCCCCGGGAGCAAAGTCCCGAGCGAGCACTCGACTCAGTGCAATGCACCCGGAAGGACGCTCTCGCTCGTCTTTCAAGGAGCGATTCCTAACAGCACAAGCAGCAGAGGCACAAACTGCATGACGAGAAGGGACAACGTAGAACACGTCTCTGTCCTGGCACATTTTCGTGTGCGATACTTCCCTCCGGGTCTTCGGGCCTTGCGAAGCTCCGTGTACTGCGAGCGCTGCTACTCGCAGCTGAGAAGGACCGTGGAGCTAGCGGCGAATTCGGAGAGCTCTTCGCTGCACTGCGCCGCTCGCAAGCGGCTTCGTTCTTCGCCTTCTGCCGTCCGGCGAGAGCTGAACTCCGGTGGTCAGTTGCAGCTCTGCCCAACAGCGTGTTCTCAGTTCTGCGGGCAAGCACGCCCTCTTGCCTTGGCCCCGGGAGCAAAGTCCCGAGCGAGCACTCGACTCAGTGCAATGCACCCGGAAGGACGCTCTCGCTCGTCTTTCAAGGAGCGATTCCTAACAGCACAAGCAGCAGAGGCACAAACTGCATGACGAGAAGGGACAACGTAGAACACGTCTCTGTCCTGGCACATTTTCGTGTGCGATACTTCCCTCCGGGTCTTCGGGCCTTGCGAAGCTCCGTGTACTGCGAGCGCTGCTACTCGCAGCTGAGAAGGACCGTGGAGCTAGCGGCGAATTCGGAGAGCTCTTCGCTGCACTGCGCCGCTCGCAAGCGGCTTCGTTCTTCGCCTTCTGCCGTCCGGCGAGAGCTGAACTCCGGCGGTCAGTTGCAGCTCTGCCCAACAGCGTGTTCTCAGTTCTGCGGGCAAGCACGCCCTCTTGCCTTGGCCCCGGGAGCAAAGTCCCGAGCGAGCACTCGACTCAGTGCAATGCACCCGGAAGGACGCTCTCGCTCGTCTTTCAAGGAGCGATTCCTAACAGCACAAGCAGCAGAGGCACAAACTGCATGACGAGAAGGGACAACGTAGAACACGTCTCTGTCCTGGCACATTTTCGTGTGCGATACTTCCCTCCGGGTCTTCGGGCCTTGCGAAGCTCCGTGTACTGCGAGCGCTGCTACTCGCAGCTGAGAAGGACCGTGGAGCTAGCGGCGAATTCGGAGAGCTCTTCGCTGCACTGCGCCGCTCGCAAGCGGCTTCGTTCTTCGCCTTCTGCCGTCCGGCGAGAGCTGAACTCCGGCGGTCAGTTGCAGCTCTGCCCAACAGCGTGTTCTCAGTTCTGCGGGCAAGCACGCCCTCTTGCCTTGGCCCCGAGAGCAAAGTCCCGAGCGAGCACTCGACTCAGTGCAATGCACCCGGAAGGACGCTCTCGCTCGTCTTTCAAGGAGCGATTCCTAACAGCACAAGCAGCAGAGGCACAAACTGCATGACGAGAAGGGACAACGTAGAACACGTCTCTGTCCTGGCACATTTTCGTGTGCGAAACTTCCCTCCGGGTCTTCGGGCCTTGCGAAGCTCCGTGTACTGCGAGCGCTGCTACTCGCAGCTGAGAAGGACCGTGGAGCTAGCGGCGAATTCGGAGAGCTCTTCGCTGCACTGCGCCGCTCGCAAGCGGCTTCGTTCTTCGCCTTCTGCCGTCCGGCGAGAGCTGAACTCCGGCGGTCAGTTGCAGCTCTGCCCAACAGCGTGTTCTCAGTTCTGCGGGCAAGCACGCCCTCTTGCCTTGGCCCCGGGAGCAAAGTCCCGAGCGAGCACTCGACTCAGTGCAATGCACCCGGAAGGACGCTCTCGCTCGTCTTTCAAGGAGCGATTCCTAACAGCACAAGCAGCAGAGGCACAAACTGCATGACGAGAAGGGACAACGTAGAACACGTCTCTGTCCTGGCACATTTTCGTGTGCGATACTTCCCTCCGGGTCTTCGGGCCTTGCGAAGCTCCGTGTACTGCGAGCGCTGCTACTCGCAGCTGAGAAGGACCGTGGAGCTAGCGGCGAATTCGGAGAGCTCTTCGCTGCACTGCGCCGCTCGCAAGCGGCTTCGTTCTTCGCCTTCTGCCGTCCGGCGACAGCTGAACTCCGGCGGTCAGTTGCAGCTCTGCCCAACAGCGTGTTCTCAGTTCTGCGGGCAAGCACGCCCTCTTGCCTTGGCCCCGAGAGCAAAGTCCCGAGCGAGCACTCGACTCAGTGCAATGCACCCGGAAGGACGCTCTCGCTCGTCTTTCAAGGAGCGATTCCTAACAGCACAAGCAGCAGAGGCACAAACTGCATGACGAGAAGGGACAACGTAGAACACGTCTCTGTCCTGGCACATTTCCGTGTGCCATACTTCCCTCCGGGTCTTCGGGCCTTGCGAAGCTCCGTGTACTGCGAGCGCTGCTACTCGCAGCTCAGAAGGACCGTGGAGCTAGCGGCGAATTCGGAGAGCTCTTCGCTGCACTGCGCCGCTCGCAAGCGGCTTCGTTCTTCGCCTTCTGCCGTCCGGCGACAGCTGAACTCCGGCGGTCAGTTGCAGCTCTGCCCAACAGCGTGTTCTCAGTTCTGCGGGCAAGCACGCCCTCTTGCCTTGGCCCCGGGAGCAAAGTCCCGAGCGAGCACTCGACTCAGTGCAATGCACCCGGAAGGACGCTCTCGCTCGTCTTTCAAGGAGCGATTCCTAACAGCACAAGCAGCAGAGGCACAAACTGCATGACGAGAAGGGACAACGTAGAACACGTCTCTGTCCTGGCACATTTTCGTGTGCGATACTTCCCTCCGGGTCTTCGGGCCTTGCGAAGCTCCGTGTACTGCGAGCGCTGCTACTCGCAGCTCAGAAGGACCGTGGAGCTAGCGGCGAATTCGGAGAGCTCTTCGCTGCACTGCGCCGCTCGCAAGCGGCTTCGTTCTTCGCCTTCTGCCGTCCGGCGACAGCTGAACTCCGGCGGTCAGTTGCAGCTCTGCCCAACAGCGTGTTCTCAGTTCTGCGGGCAAGCACGCCCTCTTGCCTTGGCCCCGAGAGCAAAGTCCCGAGCGAGCACTCGACTCAGTGCAATGCACCCGGAAGGACGCTCTCGCTCGTCTTTCAAGGAGCGATTCCTAACAGCACAAGCAGCAGAGGCACAAACTGCATGACGAGAAGGGACAACGTAGAACACGTCTCTGTCCTGGCACATTTCCGTGTGCCATACTTCCCTCCGGGTCTTCGGGCCTTGCGAAGCTCCGTGTACTGCGAGCGCTGCTACTCGCAGCTGAGAAGGACCGTGGAGCTAGCGGCGAATTCGGAGAGCTCTTCGCTGCACTGCGCCGCTCGCAAGCGGCTTCGTTCTTCGCCTTCTGCCGTCCGGCGAGAGCTGAACTCCGGCGGTCAGTTGCAGCTCTGCCCAACAGCGTGTTCTCAGTTCTGCGGGCAAGCACGCCCTCTTGCCTTGGCCCCGAGAGCAAAGTCCCGAGCGAGCACTCGACTCAGTGCAATGCACCCGGAAGGACGCTCTCGCTCGTCTTTCAAGGAGCGATTCCTAACAGCACAAGCAGCAGAGGCACAAACTGCATGACGAGAAGGGACAACGTAGAACACGTCTCTGTCCTGGCACATTTCCGTGTGCCATACTTCCCTCCGGGTCTTCGGGCCTTGCGAAGCTCCGTGTACTGCGAGCGCTGCTACTCGCAGCTCAGAAGGACCGTGGAGCTAGCGGCGAATTCGGAGAGCTCTTCGCTGCACTGCGCCGCTCGCAAGCGGCTTCGTTCTTCGCCTTCTGCCGTCCGGCGAGAGCTGAACTCCGGCGGTCAGTTGCAGCTCTGCCCAACAGCGTGTTCTCAGTTCTGCGGGCAAGCACGCCCTCTTGCCTTGGCCCCGAGAGCAAAGTCCCGAGCGAGCACTCGACTCAGTGCAATGCACCCGGAAGGACGCTCTCGCTCGTCTTTCAAGGAGCGATTCCTAACAGCACAAGCAGCAGAGGCACAAACTGCATGACGAGAAGGGACAACGTAGAACACGTCTCTGTCCTGGCACATTTTCGTGTGCGATACTTCCCTCCGGGTCTTCGGGCCTTGCGAAGCTCTGTGTACTGCGAGCGCTGCTACTCGCAGCTCAGAAGGACCGTGGAGCTAGCGGCGAATTCGGAGAGCTCTTCGCTGCACTGCGCCGCTCGCAAGCGGCTTCGTTCTTCGCCTTCTGCCGTCCGGCGAGAGCTGAACTCCGGCGGTCAGTTGCAGCTCTGCCCAACAGCGTGTTCTCAGTTCTGCGGGCAAGCACGCCCTCTTGCCTTGGCCCCGAGAGCAAAGTCCCGAGCGAGCACTCGACTCAGTGCAATGCACCCGGAAGGACGCTCTCGCTCGTCTTTCAAGGAGCGATTCCTAACAGCACAAGCAGCAGAGGCACAAACTGCATGACGAGAAGGGACAACGTAGAACACGTCTCTGTCCTGGCACATTTCCGTGTGCCATACTTCCCTCCGGGTCTTCGGGCCTTGCGAAGCTCCGTGTACTGCGAGCGCTGCTACTCGCAGCTCAGAAGGACCGTGGAGCTAGCGGCGAATTCGGAGAGCTCTTCGCTGCACTGCGCCGCTCGCAAGCGGCTTCGTTCTTCGCCTTCTGCCGTCCGGCGAGAGCTGAACTCCGGCGGTCAGTTGCAGCTCTGCCCAACAGCGTGTTCTCAGTTCTGCGGGCAAGCACGCCCTCTTGCCTTGGCCCCGAGAGCAAAGTCCCGAGCGAGCACTCGACTCAGTGCAATGCACCCGGAAGGACGCTCTCGCTCGTCTTTCAAGGAGCGATTCCTAACAGCACAAGCAGCAGAGGCACAAACTGCATGACGAGAAGGGACAACGTAGAACACGTCTCTGTCCTGGCACATTTTCGTGTGCCATACTTCCCTCCGGGTCTTCGGGCCTTGCGAAGCTCCGTGTACTGCGAGCGCTGCTACTCGCAGCTGAGAAGGACCGTGGAGCTAGCGGCGAATTCGGAGAGCTCTTCGCTGCACTGCGCCGCTCGCAAGCGGCTTCGTTCTTCGCCTTCTGCCGTCCGGCGACAGCTGAACTCCGGCGGTCAGTTGCAGCTCTGCCCAACAGCGTGTTCTCAGTTCTGCGGGCAAGCACGCCCTCTTGCCTTGGCCCCGGGAGCAAAGTCCCGAGCGAGCACTCGACTCAGTGCAATGCACCCGGAAGGACGCTCTCGCTCGTCTTTCAAGGAGCGATTCCTAACAGCACAAGCAGCAGAGGCACAAACTGCATGACGAGAAGGGACAACGTAGAACACGTCTCTGTCCTGGCACATTTTCGTGTGCGATACTTCCCTCCGGGTCTTCGGGCCTTGCGAAGCTCCGTGTACTGCGAGCGCTGCTACTCGCAGCTGAGAAGGACCGTGGAGCTAGCGGCGAATTCGGAGAGCTCTTCGCTGCACTGCGCCGCTCGCAAGCGGCTTCGTTCTTCGCCTTCTGCCGTCCGGCGAGAGCTGAACTCCGGCGGTCAGTTGCAGCTCTGCCCAACAGCGTGTTCTCAGTTCTGCGGGCAAGCACGCCCTCTTGCCTTGGCCCCGAGAGCAAAGTCCCGAGCGAGCACTCGACTCAGTGCAATGCACCCGGAAGGACGCTCTCGCTCGTCTTTCAAGGAGCGATTCCTAACAGCACAAGCAGCAGAGGCACAAACTGCATGACGAGAAGGGACAACGTAGAACACGTCTCTGTCCTGGCACATTTCCGTGTGCCATACTTCCCTCCGGGTCTTCGGGCCTTGCGAAGCTCCGTGTACTGCGAGCGCTGCTACTCGCAGCTGAGAAGGACCGTGGAGCTAGCGGCGAATTCGGAGAGCTCTTCGCTGCACTGCGCCGCTCGCAAGCGGCTTCGTTCTTCGCCTTCTGCCGTCCGGCGAGAGCTGAACTCCGGCGGTCAGTTGCAGCTCTGCCCAACAGCGTGTTCTCAGTTCTGCGGGCAAGCACGCCCTCTTGCCTTGGCCCCGGGAGCAAAGTCCCGAGCGAGCACTCGACTCAGTGCAATGCACCCGGAAGGACGCTCTCGCTCGTCTTTCAAGGAGCGATTCCTAACAGCACAAGCAGCAGAGGCACAAACTGCATGACGAGAAGGGACAACGTAGAACACGTCTCTGTCCTGGCACATTTTCGTGTGCGATACTTCCCTCCGGGTCTTCGGGCCTTGCGAAGCTCCGTGTACTGCGAGCGCTGCTACTCGCAGCTGAGAAGGACCGTGGAGCTAGCGGCGAATTCGGAGAGCTCTTCGCTGCACTGCGCCGCTCGCAAGCGGCTTCGTTCTTCGCCTTCTGCCGTCCGGCGAGAGCTGAACTCCGGCGGTCAGTTGCAGCTCTGCCCAACAGCGTGTTCTCAGTTCTGCGGGCAAGCACGCCCTCTTGCCTTGGCCCCGGGAGCAAAGTCCCGAGCGAGCACTCGACTCAGTGCAATGCACCCGGAAGGACGCTCTCGCTCGTCTTTCAAGGAGCGATTCCTAACAGCACAAGCAGCAGAGGCACAAACTGCATGACGAGAAGGGACAACGTAGAACACGTCTCTGTCCTGGCACATTTTCGTGTGCGATACTTCCCTCCGGGTCTTCGGGCCTTGCGAAGCTCCGTGTACTGCGAGCGCTGCTACTCGCAGCTGAGAAGGACCGTGGAGCTAGCGGCGAATTCGGAGAGCTCTTCGCTGCACTGCGCCGCTCGCAAGCGGCTTCGTTCTTCGCCTTCTGCCGTCCGGCGAGAGCTGAACTCCGGCGGTCAGTTGCAGCTCTGCCCAACAGCGTGTTCTCAGTTCTGCGGGCAAGCACGCCCTCTTGCCTTGGCCCCGGGAGCAAAGTCCCGAGCGAGCACTCGACTCAGTGCAATGCACCCGGAAGGACGCTCTCGCTCGTCTTTCAAGGAGCGATTCCTAACAGCACAAGCAGCAGAGGCACAAACTGCATGACGAGAAGGGACAACGTAGAACACGTCTCTGTCCTGGCACATTTTCGTGTGCGATACTTCCCTCCGGGTCTTCGGGCCTTGCGAAGCTCCGTGTACTGCGAGCGCTGCTACTCGCAGCTGAGAAGGA